>NC_091981.1:104598032-104831892 GCF_044704955.1 Pristiophorus japonicus
CAGCAGATCTCAGATAGGAGATACAATTAGCCTCAGCACCCGGGTAAGGAGGGAATAGGGTTCCTACTCCTAAATGATCTTTGTTGGAGGTGCATGTGTTAGATGAGGAGATGATCGGGCATGGCTGTGACCCCCTCCCATGTCCTGCTGAACTCAGTGTCTCGGCTCACACATTAAGAATCCTGACAAAAGTGAAATGCCAGTAGCCACCTGTGGAACCTATCAAACAAGGAGTTAATTTCTTCAGAGGAGAGGGAAGAACATTTTGCAAAGGAACATTGTGGAAGGAAGGTTTTGACCCCATAAAAAAAAAATCATAGCTAGTCTATGGTTTTACAATTTTTTAATTCTACTTTATATTCATAATTAAAAATGGTCAGAATTTTCCCCACTGACAGTATAATCTGGGACACTAATTAGGTGTCATCCTGGCTCAGTTGGTAGCACTCGTGTCTTCTCTTACTCTTACAGGTTTCATGTAAGAGCAGCTGACAGAATCCTAAATGGCACCACACTTGCACTGTATTGTTGCTGGACACGTGCATGCACCGCAGTTTTCACTAGACACACACTTCTGCTATTCCATTTCCTCCTTACTGAAGGAATAATATTATGTTCTTATGAAAGAGCTGATGGCAGAGTAAGTAGAATAACAGTGTAAGTTTGGTGATTGGATATTGTGCTGTTAGAGGCTGTATTATGAGTTCATGAAGGAAATGAAGGAATATTGGAAAGTGTCTAGCACAAGCCTCTACAATCTTGATGATAAAAAGGACTGCAATTTGCGAACAAGTTGGTGAAAATCTTGGTATGGCACCAGTACAACAGTAATATTTGGTAGTGTTCAGAATTTCATTGAAGAGGAACAGACTCCCTGGTTGAGTTTAATTGTGCTTATGAATCTAGAGTTGTACCACTAGAAGATAAGCACCATGTGCTAAAATGTTGATATATACTAACAGCCACAATAAACGGTAGCCATCTCCTTGAAAGATGTATTAGTGATTCAGTAAATGCATCCAATCAGGGCGACTCAACTGCAAGCTGCCCAAATGCCGGCTGAAAAAATGGGCGTTTAGGCAGTTGAAAATTGGGGAGAAGGGGAGAGGGGTGGGCACCATGGCTGCCCCATTGATGCAATTTTTAGGTGGGCCTATAAATGTGTGAGCAGGGTATCTGCTTGTTTTAGGTATAAGGCTGCTTAAATATGCAAACTGGGGTCCTAGGCAGACCATAGGACCCCAGATTGCATATTTTGAGCTATAAATGGGTGGAACGTGCGCCTCCGTTTGGCACCCGCAACTAGCCGACGGCATTCAAAGAGGCCCGAACACAAATGTAGTTTGGGTTTCCTGGCACCAGCTGTGGGTGGGCAGCAGAGCCACGCCACTGACTTTGCAACCATTTTAAGTAGGACTGTAATTCCCTACCCCCACCCCCCAAGTTTGTTTCATTGCAATAACATTAATCCTTCCCGCAAACTAATAGAATTGATACTTCACAAAACCTGTGAACTACTAGCAACCACAATATTTGAAAATAAAAAAATAGCTTGTCCCTTTATAGAGCAATCTAGTTTATAAAGTTGTAGTCCAATTATTTCCAATCTCCCTACCAGTATCCTGCCTGTGCATTCAAATTAACAGTAAGCAGAGTCTAAGCTTATACACAGTTTAAATTCTTATCATGAAAATTACAGCAGCCTGGCACTTATTGAGCCATTTTATATACCAGAATTAACCCTGTGCTTACAAGTTGGGATATTTCTGGTTTACAAACCAGATATTCCCTGTGTTTCAGTTTTTTTTAAAGTAATTATTCACAAACAAATCTCTCATTATATTTTGATGGTTTTTCAACTGTGGAAAAGCCAATCAGAAAATGCACATCATTTTATTTAAAAATAAAATGAATGTAAATTGTTAAAAGCAACCCATAATTAATTACATTAAATTATTAGTACAAATTAGTCATATCTACATGGTCCATTTTACTCTAATGCATTTCCAAAGAATATGATTTGCGAATACAACTTGAAGCTGCACGATTTGCATTCAGTTCACAGATAAAATTCACTCTGGAGCTCCCCCAATGGCTCAAAAGTATAGTCACAAGGGATAATTTTCTGACCTCATGCTCCGAGCAGGGACCTTCAACTGCTCGGAGTGCATATCTGAACATAGGAGCAGGAGTAGGCCATTTAGCCCCTCGAGCCTGTTCCGCCATTCAATGAGATCATAGCTGATCAGCAACTTATACCTGCCTTTGCCCCATATCCCTTAATACCTTTTGATAACTAAAATCTATCTATCTCAGATTTAAAATTAAGAATTGATCTAACATCAATTGCCATTTGCAGAAGAGAGTTCCAAACTTCTACCATCCTTTGTGTGTAGAAGTGTTTCCAAATTTCACTCCTGAAAGGTCTGGATCTATGTCCCCTAGCCCTAGATTCCCAACCTGCGGAAATAGATTTGCTCTATCTACCCTATCATTTCCCTTAATATTGTGAAAACTTCGATCAAATCAACCTTTAACCTTCTAAATTCTTGGGAATACAACCTTAATTTGTGTAATCGCCCCTCATAATTTAACCACTGGAGTCCAGGTATCATTCAGGTCGACCTACGTTGCACTCCCTCCAAGGCCAAAATATCATTCTGAAGGTGTGGTGCCCAAAACTGTTCACAGTACTCCAGGTGTGGTTTAACCAGGACTTTATATAGCTGCAGCATAACCTCTACCTGCTTGTATTCTACGACTCTAGGTATAAAGGCCAGCATTCTATCAGACTTTTTGATTATTTTCTGTACCTGTACATGACTTTTTAATGAACAAAGCAGCGCAGCGCGAGTCCGGGGTGCGTGGTGAGGCCTATAAAAGCTCAACGTCGGAGGAGGAGTGGCAGTTCGAGCAGCGCAAGTCCGGGGTGCGTGGTGAGACCTATAAGAGACCCAACGTTGGAAGAGGAGCGGCAGTTCGAGCAGTGCGAGTCCGGGGTGCGTGGTGAGGCCAATAAAGGCCCAACATTGGTGGAGGAGCGGCAGTTCGAGCAGCGCGAGTCCGGGGTGCGTGGTGAGGCCAATAAAGGCCCAACATCGGAGGAGGAGCGGCAGTTCGAGCAGTGCGAGTCCGGGGTGCGTGGTGAGGCCTATAAAAGCCCAACATCGGAGGAGGAGCAGCAGTTCGAGCAGCGAGAGTCCGGGGTGCGTGAAGAGGCTTATAAAGGTCCAACTTGTACAGCTCCAGCCGGGAGAAAAAACAAAAAAGAAGTAGAAAGGAATCAAAAGGTGATGTCACAGCCAAAGGGGTAAGTGATTGGCTGGTGATTGGTGAGTAGCTTTTCTTTTTCTTTTTTATATTAGTAAGTAAGTCGTTAACATTGTTGTCTTTTCTTTTTTATATCAGTAAGTAACCTGTTAACATTGTTGTCACCAAATTAAGCGTATCTAAGGGTTAAGTCATGGCAGGAAAGCTCGGTCACGTGATATGCCTCCTGTACCATGTGGGAACTCAGGGACACTTCCGGTGTCCCTGACGACTATGTGTATGGGAAGTGTATCCGCCTCCAGCTCCTGACAGACCGCGTTGCGGATTTGGAGCTGAGGGTGGATTCACTCTGGAGCATCCACGATGCTGAGAATGACGTGAGTAGCACGTGTAGCGAGTTGGTCTTACCGCAGGCGAAGGGTCCACAGCCAGCTAGGGAATAGAAGACCAGCAGGAAGAGCAGTGCAAGGAAGGTAGTGCAGGGGTCCCCTGCGGTCATCCCCTTGCAAAATAGATACACTGCTTTGGGTACTGTTGAGGGGGATGACTTATCAGGGGAGGGCAGCAGCAGCCAAGTTCATGGCACCGTGGCTGGCTCTGTTGCACAGGAGGGCAGGAAAAAGAATGGGAGAGCGATAGTGATAGGGGATTCAATTGTAAGGGGAATAGATAGGTGTTTCTGCGGCCGCAACCGAGACTCCAGGATGGTATGTTGCCTCCCTGGTGTAAGGGTCAAAGATGTCTCAGAGCGGGTGCAGGACATTCTGAAAAGGGAGGGAGAACAGCCAGTTGTCGTGGTACACATTGGTACCAACGACATAGGTAATAAAAGGGATGAGGTCCTACGAGACGAATTTAAGGAGCTAGGAGCTAAATTAAAAAGTAGGACCTCAAAAGTAGTTATCTCGGCATTGCTACCAGTGCCACATGCTAATCAGAGTAGGAATCGCAGGATAGCGCAGATGAATACGTGGCTTGAGCAGTGGTGCAGCAGGGAGGGTTTCAAATTCCTGGAGCATTGGAACCGGTTCTGGGGGAGGTGGGACCAGTACTAACCGGACAGTCTGCACCTGGGTAGGACCGGAACCAATGTCCTCGGGGGAGTGTTTGCTAGTGCTGTTGGGAGGAGTTAAACTAATATGCAGTAGAGCCTGGCCTCCAGTTGTCTTGGATCCCCTTGCCACTGGACCAAGCCCTTGCTCTGTCAAGCCCGTGTGGTAGCTGGTGTGCAATGGCCACCTCACGTTAAAAGAATTCACACACACGCATCTTCCACCATTTAAAATGAAGTTTAGGACCTGGAACGTCAGGATCCTCATGGATAACCCCAACAGCAACAGACCAGAATGCCGTACTGCTATTGTTGCCTGGGAACTCAGATGTTTCGACGTAGACATGCCGTCCTAAGTGAGACTCGATGGGAAGGGGAAGACCAGCTCAAGGAACAAGGTGGTGGTTACGCCTTCTTCTGGAGAGGTAAACCAGAAAAATAACGCCGCCTCCATGGGGTGGGCTTCGCCATAAAATGAGCTGGTTGGCTGCCTCAGAGACTCCCCTTGTGGGATAAGCGAACGTCTCATGACCATTTGGTTCACCCTAGCCTGGAAGCAGTGCGCTACGGTCATCAGTGCGTACAGCCCAACACTGAAAGCTACAGATGAGACCAAAGAGGAATTCTACTCCAGCCTTGAAGAATCCCTGTCCTGAGTCCCAACGGGCGACAAGCTGATCCTCCTTGGTGACTAACGCTCGAAAGGACACACACCTCTGGGGAGGTGTGATCTGCAAAGGGGGTAGAGAAAAATACTCCAAAGGTAACCTCCTGCTGACGAAATGCTTAGGACATGGCCTTGTCATAACCAACACCTTGTTCCGTCAGAAAGACAAGTACAAGTGTTCATGGCAAAACCCTCGATCCAAGCACTGGCATCTGCTAGGCTATGTCATTGTCCGAGCAAGGGACCGCAAGGAGGTGCACATCATCACCTGTGCCATGACAGGAGCTGGTGACTGCTGGACGGACCACCGCCTAATGTCCATCAATGTAGCCCCAAAACAGCGGTGGCAACAGAAACAATGCCGAAGGAAAATCAACACTGGAGCTCTCAAAGACCTAAGAAAGCGCGATTCAACCAGCACCTCACTACCAACCTGACGGCCCCCAGTGATCCAGAGAGACAGAGTGTCCACTGTCTGGTCTGCCCGCAAGGCCTCCATAATTAGCACCTGTGAAAAGACGCTCGGTCATTCGACCAGGAAACACCAAGACTGGTTCAACGAGAATGACCAGGAGATCCAGGAGTTCATAAGCCACAAGCGCAAGGCATTCTTGTACTGGAAACAGCAACACAACTCAAGAGCTGAGGTCCAACAAAAAACTCATAACCTAAAGAACAGATGGTGAGTGGGGAAAACGCAGGAGATCCAACAACTAGCTGACAACCACGACGGCGTGGATTCTTCAGCGCAGTCAAGACAACGTAAGCCCAAGCACTCAAGGTCCTACCCCACTGTGGGCCAAGAACGGAGAAGTACTCATCAAGGACAGAGAAGCAGTCAACGCCCGCGGGAAGGAGCACTTCAAAGATCTCCTTAACAGAGACTGTCTTCGAAGCGAGTGTACCCGACTCCATCCCGCAGCATGCTATGCGCCACCACCTCAGTACGACCCCAGCCTGGCATGAGGTTGAAAAGGCCATCCGACAACTGAAGAACAAGGCCTCAGAAGCAGATGGAATCCCCGCCGAAGTACTAAAATATGGCAGAGAAGCACAACTGACGTGAATGCATGAAATCATTTCTCTAATTTGGAAGGAGGAGAGCATGTCAGGGGATCTGAGACACGAAAGGGGACAAGTCCGATTGCGGTAATTACAGAGGAGTTTCCCTGCTGTCTACTATAGGGAAAGTTATTGGAAGAATCATCCTCAGTCACCTTCTCTCTGTGGCTGAAGAGCTCCTCCCAGAGTCGCAATGCGGATTCCGCCCACTAAGGGGCACAATGGATTTGATCTTCACCGCGCGACAAATCATAGAGAAATGTTGGGAACAACACCAACCTCTGTACATGTTTTTTTTTGACCTCACAAAGGCCTTCAACACTGTCAACCGTGAGGGATTATGGAGCGTCCTCTTCAAATTCAGCTGCTCTCAAAGGTTTGTCTACCTCCGTCACCTCCAGACCAGATCCAAGGTCGTCCCATCCTCTGTCATTGAATTATGCAGATGACGTTTGCGTTTGTGCACACTCGGAGGCCGAACTCCAAACCATCATCAATACCTTCACTGTAGCATACGAGAAGCCTTATACTTGTCTTTTTGATAGAACAGGGTGTTGGTTATGATGAGGCCATGTTCTAAGCATTTCGTCAAGAGGAGGGTACCGTTGCAGTTGGATTTCCCTATCCCCTCTCTGCCAATCACACCTCCCCAGAAGTTTGTGTCCTTTCCAACTCGGGCGTTAAAATCGCCCAGGAGGATTAGATTGTCATCCGTTGGTACACGGGATAGGGATTGTTCGAGGCTGGAGTAGAACTCCTCTTTGGTCTCGTCTGTAGCTTCCAGTGCATGCTGAGGACCGTAGGGCTCTGGTTCCGGGCTAGGGTGATCGAAGAGTCATGAGGCGTTCGTTTATCCCGCAAGAGGAGGCTCTGAGACGGCCAACTAGTTCATTTTTTATGGCGAAGCCAATCCCATGGAACATAAGAACATAAGAATTAGGAACAGGAGTAGGCCATCTAGCCCCTCGAGCCTGCTCTGCCATTCAACAAGATCATGGCTGATCTGGCCGTGGACTCAGCTCCACTTACCTGCCCTCTCCCCGTAACCCTTAATTCCCTTATTGGTTAAAAATCTATATATCTGTGATTTGAATACATTCAATGAGCTAGCCTCAACTGCTTCCTTGGGCAGAGAATTCCACAGATTCACAACCCTCTGGGAGAAGAAATTCCTTCTCAACTCAGTTTTAAATTGGCTCCCCCGTATTTTGAGGCTGTGCCCCCTAGTTCTAGTCTCCCTGACCAGTGGAAACAACTTCTCTGCCTCTATCTTGTCTATCCCTTTCATTATTTTAAATGTTTCTATAAGATCACCCCTCATCCTTCTGAACTCCAACGAGTAATGACCCAGTCTACTCAATCTATCATCATAAGGTAACCCCCTCATCTCCGGAATCAGCCTAGTGAATCGTCTCTGTACCCCCTCCAAAGCTAGTATATCCTTCCTTAAGTAAGGTGACCAAAACTGCACGCAGTACTCCAGGTCCGGCCTCACCAATACCCTATACAGTTGCAGCAGGACCTCCCTGCTTTTGTACTCCATGCCTCTCGCAATGAAGGCCAACATTCCATTCACCTTCCTGATTACCTGCTGCACCTGCATACTAACTTTTTGGGATTCATTGACAAGGACCCCCAGGTCCCTCTGCACCGCAGCATGTTGTAATTTCTCCCCATTCAAATAATATTCCCTTTTACTGTTTTTTTTTCCAAGGTGGATGACCTCACATTTTCCGACATTGTATTCCATCTGCCAAACTTTAGCCCATTCGCTTAACCTATCTAAATCTCTTTGCAGCTTCTCTGTGTCCTCTACACAACCCGCTTTCCCACTAATCTTTGTGTCATCTGCAAATTTTGTTACACTACACTCTGTCCCCTCTTCCAGGTCATCTATGTATATTGTAAACAGTTGTGGTCCCAGCACCGATCCCTGTGGCACACCACTAACCACCGATTTCCAACCCGAAAAGGACCAATTTATCCCGACTCTCTGCTTTCTGTTAGCCAACCAATTTTCTATCCATGCTAAAACATTTCCTCTGACTCTGCGTACCTTTATCTTCTGCAGTAACCTTTTGTGTGGCACCTTATCGAATGTCTTTTGGAAATCTACATACACCACATCCATCGGTACACCTCTATCCACCATGCTCGTTATACCCTCAAAGAATTCCAGTAAATTAGTTAAACATGATTTCCCCTTCATGAATCCATGTTGCGTCTGCTTGATTGCACTATTCCTATCTAGATGTCCCGCTATTACTTCCTTAATGATAGCTTCAAGCATTTTCCCCACTACAGATGTTAAAATAACCGGTCTATAGTTACCTGCCTTTTGTCTGCCCCAATTTTTAAACAGAGGCGTTACATTAGCTGCTTTCCAATCCGCTGGTACCTCCCCAGAGTCCAGAGAATTTTGGTAGATTATAACGAATGCATCTGCTATAACTTCCTCCATCTCTTTTAATACCCTGGGATGCATTTCATCAGGACCAGGGGACTTGTCTACCTTGAGTCCCATTAGCCTGTCCAGCACTACCCCTCGAGTGACAGTGATTGTCTCAAGGTCCTCCCTTCCCACATTCCTGTGACCAGCAATTTTTGGCATGGTTTGTGTGTCTTCCACTGTGAAGACGGAAGCAAAATAATTGTTTAAGGTCTCAGCCATTTCCACATTTCCCATTATTAAATCCCCCTTCTCATCTTCTAAGGGACCAACATTTACTTTAGTCACTCTTTTCCGTTTTATATATCTATAAAAGCTTTTACTATCTGTTTTTATGTTTTGCGCAAGTTTACTTTCGTAATCTATCTTTCCTTTCTTTATTGCTTTCTTAGTCATTCTTTGCTGTCGTTTAAAATTCTCCCAATCTTCTTGTTTCCCACTAACCTTGGCCACCTTATACGCATTGGTTTTTAATTTGATACTCTCCTTTATTTCCTTGGTTATCCACGGCTGGTTAACCCTTCTCTTACCACCCTTCTTTGTCACTGGAATATATTTTTGTTGAGCACTATGAAAGAGCTCCTTAAAAGTCCTCCACTGTTCCTCAATTGTGCCACCGTTTAGTCTGTGTTCCCAGTCTACTTTAGCCAACTCTGCCCTCATCCCACTGTAGTCCCCTTTGTTTAAGCATAGTACGCTCGTTTGAGACACTACTTTCTCACCCTCAATCTGTACTACAAATTCAACCATACTGTGATCACTCATTCCGAGAGGCAGTGATCTTCTTCTGATACAACTTTTCAGAAAAAGGTATAACCACCACCTTTGTTCCTTGAGCTGGCCTTCCACTGCCCACCGGGTCTCGCTTAGGGCGGCGATGTCAGTGTCAAAACATTTGAGCTCCCAGGCAACGATAGCAGTACACCGTTCACTGTCCATGAGGGTCCTGATGTTCCAGGTCCCGAAATTCATTTTGAAGGGTGGAAGATGCCTGTGTGTGAGGGGTGACCATTGCATACCAGCTACCACACAGGCTTGATGAAGTAAGGTCTTGGTCCAGTGGCAAGGGGGTCCAAGATGACTGGAGACCAGGCTCCGCTGTATGGGCCTAGAACATACAAACACACATACTCCTACTGTCCTTCTTTCTCCTTCCCACACGACCTCATTGTTGGATCGTGTAAGTTGGCCCATGGTGGTTTCGAATCAGCCCCCTTACAACAGTTCTAGACACCGGAATTATAGTGGTGAACAGAAATACAGTTAGAGCCAGATCTTTTGATCTCAACCATCACAATGCTTTTATTCAAGGTAAAACACACCCTGGCGGTGTAAAACAAATAAACACAGTACAACACACAGCCCTGGCCCATCTGAATAGGCCCCTAACGCGAAGTACCCACGACTAATATACCCCTGCTTGGATTCAAAAGTGCACCACCGAATTTGTCCAACAGAATTGTGCTTACGCTTGCAATCCATGCAAAAACCTCCCCACTATACCCCTAAGGCTTGGTTGGGACACACGACACCCCTTCATACTATGCGGTGGTCTTAAAGTTGTGTGGGCTGAGATAAATGCTCACCAATTACCCCTCTGGCTTACTCTCTGCTTCCCCCGATGAGGCGTATCTTCTGATTCTGTACCAATCTGTGATATTCAAGTCCAGTCTCAAGGTCAGCTTCCCAGTCGACATAGCGAGGTTCTCTTTGCTCGTAGATGGCGTTTCTTCTCCCCGTCCTAGACGGCATGCTCAGTCTTTGTGCGTTGAATGACGCAAGCAGGCATAGAAGAGGAGAGAGAGAAAGACAGAGAGATGGCAGCCAAAACCTGCCACTCTTATAGCTGCAAAATGCTTCTTCTCACGCCAAAAGTTCAACTGTCCTTTGCCTGAGGCAGTACAACTGAAAGAGCAAAATCATCTCTTCGGCCTGTTCCTTTGTTACTGGGCTGTTTCCTTGATAAGGCTCCAACATGTCTGGATGATCAAAGAGCTTCCTTTATGTCTTGAGCACTGACCAATCTTCTTGATCTCCCACTGATTACATGACAAAGGGCCCATCTATCAATCATCTTCCTGCCATTTCAGCCACTGATGCATCTTCTGCCTACCTGATGTGTATTCCTGTGGAACATGTTTGAACCTGTCCCATGTCAGGCTGTCTGCTTCTCTGCAGTAACAGTAAATGTGTCCAAGCAATGTCCAAAACTTAAAGTCCAAAAGTTTATGCTTTTGCTGTCGATGTTTTCGCGGAATTCTTACAACCGTGCTGCGCCCCTCCTGGACCATGACCCCGCTGCTGGTTCACACTGCACTGCTCCTGGATCACGACCACACTGCTGGTTCACACTGCACTGCTCCTGGATCACGACCCCACTGCTGGTTCACACTGCACTGCTCCTGGACCACGACCCCACTGCTGGTTCAGACTGCACTGCTCCTGGATCACGACCACACTGCTGGTTCACACTGCACTGCTCCTGGGCCACGACCCCACTGCTGGTTCACACTGCACTGCTCCTGGACCACGACCCCGCTGCTGGTTCACACGGCACTGCTCCTGGGCCACGACCCCACTGCTGGTTCACACTGCACTGCTCCTGGGCCACGACCACACTGCTGGTTCACACTGCACTGCTCCTGGATCACGACCACACTGCTGGTTCACACTGCACTGCTCCTGGACCACGACCACACTGCTGGTTCACACTGCACTGCTCCTGGATCACGACCACACTACTGGTTCACACTGCACTGCTCCAGGACCACGACCCCGCTGCTGATTCACACTGCACTGCTCCTGGACCACGACCCTCCTGCTGATTCACACTGCACTGCTCCTGGACCACGACCCTGCTGCTGGTTCACACTGCACTGCTCCTGGACCACGACCCCGCTGCTGGTTCACACTGCACTGCTCCTGGACCACGACCACACTGCTGGTTCACACTGCACTACTCCTGGATCACGACCACACTGCTGGTTCACACTGCACTCCTCCTGGATCACGACCACACTGCTGGTTCACACTGCACTGCTCCTGGACCACGACCCCACTGCTGGTTCACACTGCACTGCTCCTGGATCACGACCACACTGCTGGTTCACACTGCACTACTCCTGGGCCACGACCCCACTGCTGGTTCACAGTGCACTACTCCTGGGCCACGACCCCACTGCTGGTTCACACTGCACTGCTCCTGGGCCACGACCACACTGCTGGTTCACACTGCACTGCTCCTGGGTCACGACCCCACTGCTGGTTCACACTGCACTGCTCCTGGACCACGACCCCACTGCTGGTTCACACTGCACTGCTCCTGGGCCACGACCACACTGCTGGTTCACACTGCACTGCTCCTGGACCACGACCCCACTGCTGGTTCACACTGCACTGCTCCTGGACCACGACCCCACTGCTGGTTCACACTGCACTGCTCCTGGACCACGACCCCGCTGCTGGTTCACACTGCACTGCTCCTGGGCCACGGCCCCGCTGCTGGTTCACACTGCACTGCTCCTGGGCCACGACCCCACTGCTGGTTCACACCGCACTGCTCCTGGACCACGACCACACTGCTGGTTCACACTGCACTACTCCTGGGCCACGACCACACTGCTGGTTCACACTGCACTGCTCCTGGACCACGACCCCACTGCTGGTTCACACTGCACTGCTCCTGGACCACGACCCCACTGCTGGTTCACACTGCACTGCTCCTGGGCCACGGCCCCGCTGCTGGTTCACACTGCACTGCTCCTGGGCCACGACCCCACTGCTGGTTCACACTGCACTGTTCGTGGACCACGACCCCGCTGCTGGTTCACACTGCACTGCTCCTGGACCACGACCACACTGCTGGTTCACACTGCACTGCTCCTGTGCCACGACCCCGCTGCTGGTTCACACTGCACTGCTCCTGTGCCACGACCACACTGCTGGTTCACACTGCACTGCTCCTGGACCACGACCCCGCTGCTGGTTCACACTGCACTGCTCCTGGATCACGACCACACTGCTGGTTCACACTGCACTGCTCCTGGACCACGACCACACTGCTGGTTCACACTGCACTGCTCCTGTGCCACGACCCCGCTGCTGGTTCACACTGCACTGCTCCTGGATCACGACCACACTGCTGGTTCACACTGCACTGCTCCTGGACCACGACCCCGCTGCTGGTTCACGCTGCGCCATGCAAAAGGCAAGTATAAGGGTTCATGGCAGCGCCCTCGCTCCAAGCACTGGCATCTGCTAGACTAGTCATTGTCCGAGCAAGGGACCGCAAGGACGAGTGCATCACCTGCACCATGACAGGAGCTGATAACTGCTGTAAGAATAAAAGTGTTTATTAATGATTAAAATTGATTCTGTGTATGTATAAATGTTAAAAGTGTAGATTATACAGAAGGGCCTGTTTGTGTTGAAACAAAATGGAAGCCCACAGAGCTGCCTCATGGGTTTTGTGTATTGGAAAGGCATTTAATCTAATCAAGAGATGGCTGAGCCAGGCCAGACAGCTACATGTGTGAGGAGAGTCAATAAGGAACTGCCCTGGAACCAAGATCCAATCGTGAGGCTTTCAGAGGGACAATGGCTTTGAGAGGTTTAAAAGAACTCAGCCAAAGATTTTTCTCTCTCTCCTCAACCAGCCAACCAAAGGGAAGTAACGTATATCACTCTTTATTATAACCTCATTGTATCTGTTGTAACGAAGGTGGATGTGCATGTGTGTGTGTGTGTTTTTAATAAACTGTTCCAATTGTTTTAGAAGAATTGCCTCACTGTCAAATTTAATGCCAGAGATTTAGAAATCTTACAATTGGTGGAAAATGTGGGCAACTGGCGAGACAGCTTTTTGATTATTCTTTTGAACAATTGGAAATCTCGGGAGTTGCGATTCTAATCTGTGTTGCGAATTATAATTGAAACGATGAAACGGATCAGGAGAAATTGCATTGTAAGGAGCAGTCATCTCGATAGTTGTAACTGTTTAAGTGGAGTTGGTTGTAATTGTTTAAGTGGGGCCCAGCAGTAGTTATATTCAAAAGACACAGGATGAAAGGATCGGACATGGACAGAAAGTCAACAATAAAAAGAAATGTTGAGCTAGTTTATCAGGAGAAGTTATCCAAAAAATTCCCGATATATGACATAGAAGAGTTAAAGGCACAGGCACGGCACATCCACGAGGGTCAACCTGCGTCATTTGGGGAGATGGTGAACCTTATCTAGGAAAGGGTAGAAAAGGGAGAGATGAAGCCAAAATGGGCAAACAGTCTCGTGGCCTTCAGCGCATTTTATTGTCCCGGAGAGATGAGGAATTAATGAGAGAGGACGTCAAAGTGATAAAAGATTTGAAAGAATTGCAAGTAAAAGAGATTCAACTAAAAGAGAGATTAAAAGTGCAAAACAACAAAAGCAAGAAGGCCGCCAATTTGCAAAGCAGTTAAAAGAGGGAGAAATACAGCATTTAAGACAAGAAATTGGCCAATTAAACCACAGTATTAAGCAATGAGAAAGAGGGGCTGAACAGGCAGCTTCATTGCTGCAACAACAAAGTTTCTCAAACTTAAATGCCACAGCAGCCGTTGTTGAAGCAAATGAAACCAAATTAAGAGTTAAAAAAATATAAATTGGAAAATTTGAGACTCCAGCAAGAGATACAAGATGCTAGGAGTACATTAAGGGAAGTAATTAAGAAGCCACATAGGGAGGCAGATAACTCCCAGTGCCAACTAGAAATAGCAAGGCTAAAAAGTAAGTTAGGGGAGCAGCAGGCCCTGATATCTGCAGTAACACGGGGAGCGAAAACAGAGACAGATTGGGAAGAGGAAGGAAATCAGTATAATTCCCAGGAGAGTGGTGTAGAATGGGATACCTTGGAGACACGAGAGCCAATCATAGCCGTAGTAACCACTTCTTCACGAATGTAAAGAAAGGTAACTTCAACAGTATGAGATGTGAATTGGCTAGGATAGACTGGCGAATAAAACTTAAAGGATTGACGGTGGATAGGCAATAGGAGGCATTTAAAGGATCACGTGGATGAACTACAACAATTCTACATCCCTATCTGGCGTAAAAATCAAACGGGGATGGTGGCTCAACCGTGGCTTACAAGGGAAATTAGGGATAGAAACATAGAAACATAGCAAATAGGTGCAGGAGTAGGCCATTCGCTCCTTCGAGCCTGCACCGCCAATAAGATCATGGCTGATCACTCCCCATATCCCTTTCCTGCTTTCTCTCCATACCCCTTGATCCCCTTAGCCGCAAGGGCCATATCTAACTCCCTCTTGAATATATCCAATGAACTGGCATCATCAACTCTTTGTGGCAGGGAATTCCATAGGTTAACAACTCTCTGCGTGAAGAAGTTTCTCCTCATCTCAGTCCTAAATGGCCTATCCCTTATCCTAAGACTATGTCCCCTGGTTCTGGACTTCCCCAACATCGGGAACATTCTTCCTGCATCTAACCTGTCCAGTCCCGTCAGAATCTTATATGTTTCTATAAGATCCTCTCTCATCTTTCTAAACTCCAGTGAATAAAGGTCAGTTGATCCAGTCTCTCCTCATATGTCAGTCCAGCCATCCCTGGAATCAGTCTGATGAACCTTTGCTGCACTCCCTCAATAGCAAGAACGTCCTTCCTCAGATTAGAAGACCAAAACTGAACACAATATTCCAGGTGAGGCCTCACTAAGGCCCTGTACAATTGCAGTAAGACCTCCCTGCTCCTATACTCAAATTCCCTAGCTATGAAACATAGAAACATAGAAAATAGGTGCAGGAGTAGGCCATTCAACCCTTCTAGCCTGCACCGCCATTCAATGAGTTCATGGCTGAACATGCAACTTCAGTACCCCCTTCCTGCTTTCTCGCCATAACCCTTGATCCCCCGAGTAGTAAGGACTTCATCGAACTCCCTTTTGAATATATTTAGTGAATTGGCCTCAACTACTTTCTGTGGTAGAGAATTCCACAGCTTCACCACTCTCTGGGTGAAGAAGTTTCTCCTCATCTCGGTCCTAAATGGCTTACTCCTTATCCTTAGACTGTGAACCCTGGTTCTGGACTTCCCCAACATTGGGAACATTCTTCCTGCATCTAACCTGTCTAAACCCGTCAGAATTTTAAACGTTTCTATTAGGTCCTCTCTCATTCTTCTGAACTCCAGTGAATACAAGCCCAGTTGATCCAGTCTTTCTTAATAGGTCAGTCCCACCATCCCGGGAATCAGTCTGGTGAATCTTCGCTGCACTCTCTCAATAGCAAGAATGTCATTCCTCAAGTTAGGAGACCAAAACTGTAAACAATACTCCAGGTGTGGCCTCACCAAGGCCCTGTACAACTGTAGCAACACCTCCCTGCCCCTGTACTCAAATCCCCTTGCTATGAAGGCCAACATGCCATTTGCTTTCTTAACCGCCTGCTGTACCTGCATGCCAACCTTCAATGACTGATGTACCATGACACCCAGGTCTCGTTGCACCTCCCCTTTTCCTAATCTGTCACCATTCAGATAATAGTCTGTCTCTTTGTTTTTACCACCAAAGTGGATAACCTCACATTTATCCACATTATACTTCATCTGCCATGCATTTGCCCACTCACCTAACCTATCCAAGTCTCTCTGCAGCCTCATAGCATCCTCCTCGCAGCTCACACTGCCACCCAACTTAGTGTCATCCGCAAATTTGGAGATACTACATTTAATCCCCTCGTCTAAATCATTAATGTACAATGTAAACAGCTGGGGCCCCAGCACAGAACCTTGCGGTACCCCACTAGTCACAGCCTGCCATTCTGAAAAGTACCCATTTACTCCTACTCTTTGCTTTCTGCCTGACAACCAGTTCTCAATCCACGTCAGCACACTACCCCCAATCCCATGTGCTTTAACTTTGCACATTAATCTCTTGTGTGGGACCTTGTCGAAAGCCTTCTGAAAGTCCAAATATACCACATCAACTGGTTCTCCCTTGTCCACTTTACTGGAAACATCCTCAAAAAATTCCAGAAGGTTTGTCAAGCATGATTTCCCTTTCACAAATCCATGCTGACTTGGACCTATCATGTCACCATTTTCCAAATGCACTGCTATGACATCCTTAATAATTGATTCCATCATTTTACCCACTACTGAGGTGAGGCTGACCGGTCGATAATTCCCTGTTTTCTCTCTCCCTCCTTTTTTAAAAAGTGGGGTTACATTGGCTACCCTCCACTCCATAGGAACTGATCCAGAGTCAATGGAATGTTGGAAAATGACTGTTAATGCATCCGCTATTTCCAAGGCCACCTCCTTAAGTACTCTGGAATGCAGTCCATCAGGCCCTGGGGATTTATCGACCTTCAATCCCATCAATTTCCCCAACACAATTTCCCGACTAATAAAGATTTCCCTCAGTTCCTCCTCCTTACTAGACCCTCTGACCCCTTTTATATCCGGAAGGTTGTTGGTGTCCTCCTTGGTGAATACCGAACCAAAGTACTTGTTCAATTGGTCTGCCATTTCTTTGTTCCCCGTTATGACTTCCCCTGATTCTGACTGCAGGGGACCTATGTTTGTCTTTACTAACCTTTTTCTCTTTACATACCTATAGAAACTTTTGCAATCCGCCTTAATGTTCCCTGCAAGCTTCTTCTCGTACTCCATTTTCCCTGCCCTAATCAAACCCTTTGTCCTCCTCTGCTGAGTTCTAAATTTCTCCCAGTCCCCGGGATCGCTGCTATTTCTGGCCAATTTGTATGCCACTTCCTTGGCTTTAATACTATCCTTGATTTCCCTTGATAGCCACGGTTGAGCCACCTTCCCTTTTTTATTTTTACGCCAGACAGGAATGTACAATTGTTGTAGTTCATCCATGCGGTCTCTAAATGTCTGCCATTGCCCATCCACAGTCAACCCCTTAAGTATCATTCGCCAATCTATCCTAGCCAATTCACGCCTCGTACCTTCAAAGTTAGCCTTCTTTAAGTTCTGGACCATGGTCTCTGAATTAACTGTTTCATTCTCCATCCTAATGCAGAATTCCACCATATTATGGTCACTCTTCCCCAAGGGGCATCGCACAATGAGATTGCAAATTAATCCTCTCTCATTACACAACACCCAGTCTAAAATGGCCTCCCCCCTAGTTGGTTCCTCGACATATTGGTCTAGAAAACCATCCCTTATGCACTCCAGGAAATCCTCCTCCACCGTATTGCTTCCAGTTTGGCTCGCCCAATCTATGTGCATATTAAAGTCACCCATTATAACTGCTGCATCTTTATTGCATGCACCCCTAATTTCCTGTTTTATACCCTCCCCAACATCACTACTACTGTTTGGAGGTCTGTACACAACTCCCACTAACGTTTTTTGCCCTTTGGTGTTCTGCAGCTCTACCCATATAGATTCCACATCATCTAAGCTAATGTCTTTCCTAACTATTGCATTAATCTCCTCTTTAACCAGCAATGCAACCCCACCTCCTTTTCCTTTTATTCTATCCTTCCTGAATGTTGAATACCCCTGAATGTTGAGTTCCCAGCCCTGATCATCCTGGAGCCACGTCTCCGTAATCCCAATCACATCACATTTGTTAACATCTATTTGCACAGTTAATTCATCCACCTTATTGCGGATACTCCTTGCATTAAGACACAAAGCCTTCAGGCTTGTTTTTTTTAACACCCTTTGTCCTTTTAGAATTTTGCTGTACAGTGACCCTTTTTGTTCTTTGCCTTGGGTTTCTCTGCCCTCCACTTTTCCTCATCTCCTTTCTGTCTTTTGCTTTTGCCTCTTTTTGTCTCCCTCTGTCTCCCTGCATTGGTTCCCATCCCCCTGCCATATTAGTTTAACTCCTCCCCAACAGCACTCGCAAACACTCTCCCTAGGACATTGGTTCCAGTCCTGCCTAGGTGCAGACCGTCCGGTTTGTACTGGTCCCACCTCCCCCAGAACCGGTTCCAATGCCCCAGGAATTTGAATCCCTCCCTGCTGCACCACTGCTCAAGCCACGTATTCATCTGCGCTATCCTGCGATTCCTACTCTGACTAGCACGTGGCACTGGTAGCAATCCCGAGATTACTACTTTTGAGATCCTACTTTTTAATTTAGCTCCTAGCTCCTTAAATTCGTTTCGTAGGACCTCATCCCTTTTATTACCTATGTCGTTGGTACCAATGTGCACCACGACAACTGGCTGTTCTCCCTCCCTTTTCAGAATGTCCTGCACCTGCTCCGAGACATCCTTGACCCTTGCACCAGGGAGGCAACATACCATCCTGGAGTCTCGGTTGCGGCCGCAGAAACGCCTATCTATTCCCCTCACCATTGAATCCCCTATCACTATCGCTCTCCCACTCTTTTTCCTGCCCTTCTGTGCAACAGAGCCAGCCACGGTGCCATGAACTTGGCTGCTGCTGCCCTCCCCTGATGAATCATCCCCCTCAACAGTACTCAAAGCGGTGTATCTGTTTTGCAGGGGGATGACCACAGGGGACCCCTGCACTACCTTCCTTGCACTACTCTTCCTGCTGGTCTTCCATTCCCTATTTGGCTGTGGACCCTTCTCCATACCATTTGCCTTCTTCACCTGCATGCCAACTTTCAATGACTGATGAACCATAACACCCAGGCCTCGCTGGACCTCCCCTTTTCCTAATCTGCCGCCATTCAGATAATATTCTGTCTTTGTGTTTTTGCCCCTAAAATGGATAACCTCACATTTATCCACATTATACTGCATCTGCCATGCATTTTCCCACTCACCTAACCTGTCCAAGTCACCCTACAGCCTCTTAGCGTCCTCCTCACAGCTCACACCACCACCCAGTTTAGTGTCATCTGCAAACTTGGAGATATTACACTCAATTCCTTCATCTAAATCGTTAATGTATATTGTAAAGAGCTGGGGTCCCAGCACTGAGCCCTGCGGCACTCCACTAGTCACTGCCTGCCATTCTGAAAAGGACCCGGTTATCCCGACTCTCTGCTTCCTGTCTGCCAACCAGTTCTCTATCCACGTCAGTACATTACCCCCAATACCATGCGCTTTGATTTTGCACACCAATCTCTTGTGCGGGACCTTGTCAAAAGCCTTTTGAAAGTCCAAATACACCACATCCACTGGTTCTCCCTTGTCCACTCTGCTAGTTACATGCTCAAAAAATTCCAGAAAATTCATCAAGCATGATTTCCCTTTCATAAATCCATGCTGACTTGGACCGATCCTGTCACTGCTTTCCAAATGCGCTGCTATTTCATCCTTAGTGATTGATTCCAACATTTTCCCCACTACTGATGTCAGGCTAACCGGTCCATAATTACCCGTTTTCTCTCTCCCTCCTTTTTTAAAAAGTGGTGTTACATTAGCTTCCCTCCAGTCCATAGGAACTGATCCAGAGTCGATAGACTGTTGGAAAATGATCAGCAATGCATCCACTATTTCTAGGACCACTTCCTTAAGTACTCTGGGATGCAGACTATCAGGCCCTGGGGATTTATCGGCCTTCAATCCCATCAATTTCCCTAACACAATTTTCCACCAAATAAGGATATCCTTCAGTTCCTCCTTCTCACTAGAGCCTCGGTTCCCAAGTATTTCCGAAAGGTTATTTGTGTCTTCCTTCGTGAAGACAGAACCAAAGTATTTGTTCAATTGGTCTGCCATTTCTTTGTTCCCCATTATAAATTCACCTGAATCCAACTGCAAGGGACCTACGTTTGTCTTCATGAATCTTTTTCTCTTCACATATTTATTGAAGCATTTGCAGTCAGTTTTTATGTTCCCTGCAAGCTTCCTCTCGTACTCTATTTTCCCCCTCTTAATTAAACCCTTAGTCCTCTTCTGTTGAATTCTAAATTTCTCCCAGTCCTCAGGTTTGTTGCTTTTTCTAGCCAATTTATATGCCTCTTCCTTGGTTTTAACACTGTTCGTAATTTCCCTTGTTAGCCACGGTTGAGCCACCTTCCCCGTTTTATTTTTACTCCAGACAGGGATGTACAATTGCTGAAGTTCATCCATGTGATCTTTAAACATTTGCCATTGCTTATCCACCGTCAACCCTTTAAATATCCTTTGCCAGTCTATTCTAGCCAATTCACGCCTCATACCGTCGAAATGACCTTTTCTTAAGTTCAGGACCCTTGTTTCCGAATTAACTGTGTCACTCTCCATCTTAATAAAGAATTCTACCATATTATGGTCACTCTTCCCCAAGGAGCCTCGCACAACAAGATCTCTAATTAGTCCTTTCTCATTACACATCACACAGTCTAGGATGGCCAGCTCTCTCGTTGGTTCCTCGACATATTGATCTAGAAAATCATCCCTAATACATTCCAGGAAATCCTCCTCCATCGCATTGCTACCAGTTAGGTTAGCCCAATCAATATGTAGATTAAAGTCGCCCATGATAACTGCTGTATCTTTATTGCGCACATCCCTTATTTCTTGTTTGATGCTGTCCCCAACCTCACTATTACTGTTTGGTGGTCTGTACACAACTCCCACTAGCGTTTTCTGCCCTTTGGTATTCCGCAGCTCCACCCATACCGATTCCACATCATCCAAGCTATAATGTACTTCCTTACTATTGCATTAATTTCCTTTTTAACCAACAACGCCACCCCGGCTCCTTTTTGTCTCTGCCTATCCTTCCTAAATGTTGAGTTCCCAGCCTTGGTCACCCTGGAGCCATATCTCCATGATGCCAATTACATCATATCCGTTAACTGCTGTCTGCGCAGTTAATTCGTCCACCTTATTCCGAATACTCCTCGCATTGAGGCATAGAGCCTTCAGACTTGTCTTTTTAACACATCTGTGAACTTAGGCACTAAGGACATTTTCGATGAATATGATCCTTTTTTTTTACCCAAGATCTATTCCATACACATTCCAGCTGGGATGACTGGGTCATATTCTGGAGCAGGAATCTGAAATTCTGTCCTCCCCCAAACCCAGGGATGCTGAAGTGAACTGTAATAAACCAACTGCCTCCCAACAGAGATCACCAGATGATGTCTTGCCCAATAGGCCACTGAGGGAACTTAATTTTAAAAAAATGAGCAGCTCCTGACTGACTAGTAGAAATACTTTATAATATCAGTGCAAAAGTGGAAAGGGTTGAATTTAAATCCAGTGGCAACTTTGAAAGCTACAAGTGCACAACTGATCGAGTGATGTAGTGTGTTTAAAGATGAACTCCAACTGAGTTCCAAGAACAGTGTCAGGATGGGGGTTTAAGACTTGGTGGAGTGCGAAATCCAAGGAAGAGGCATATAAATTGGCCAAAAAAAGCAGCAAACCTGAGAACTGGGAGAAATTTAGAATTCAGCAGAGGAGGACAAAGGGTTTAATTAGGAGGGGGAAAATAGAATATGAGAGTAAGCTTGCAGGGAACATAAAAACTGACTGCAAAAGCTTCTACAGATATGTGAAGAGAAAAAGATTAGTGAAGACAAATGTAGGTCCCTTACAGTCAGTATCAGGTGAATTTATAATGGGGAACAAAGAAATGGCAGACCAATTGAACAAATACTTTGGTTCTGTCTTCACTAAGGAAGACACAAATAACCTTCCGGAAATACTAGGGGACCGAGGGCCTAGCGAGAAGGAGGAACTAAAGGAAATCCTTATTAGTCAGCAAATTGTGTTAGGGAAATTGATGGGATTGAAGGCCGATAAATCCCCAATGCCTGATAGTCTGCATCCCAGAGTACTGAAGGAAGTGGTCCCAGAAATAGTGGATGCATCGGTGGTCATTTTCCAACATTCTATAGACTCTGGATAAGTTCCTTTGGACTGGAGGGTAGCTAATGTAACACCACTTTTTAAAACGAGGAAGAGAGAAAACAGGGAATTATAGACTGGTCAGCCTGCCATCGGTGGTGGGGAAAATGTTGGAATCAATTATTAAAGATGTAATACCAGCGCATTTGGCAAGCAGTGACAGGATCGGTCCAAGTCATCATGGATTTATGAAAGGGAAATCATGCTCGATAACTCTTCTAGAATTTTTTGAGGATGAGTAGAGTGGACAAAGGGGAGCCAGTGGATGTGGTGTATTTAGACTTTCAAAAGGCTTTTGACAAGGTCCCACACAAGAGATTAATGTGCAAAATTAATGACCAAGAGATCCAGGAGCTAATAAGTCACAAGTGCAAGGCATTCTTGGACTGGAAACAGCAACACAACTCAAGAGCAAGAAAGCAGCTCTACAGTCGTCTGAAGGCCGAGGTCCAACAAAAAACTCGTGACCTAAAGAACAGATGGTGGGTGGAGAAAGCGCAGGAGATCCAGCAACTAGCTGACAACCAGGACATGCGTAGATTCTTCTGCGCAGTCAAGACCACCTTGGGCCCAAGCAACCAAGGTCCTACCCCACTGTGAGCCAAGAACGGAGAAGTACTCATCAAGGACAGAGAGGCAGTCAATGCCCGCTGGAAGGAGGACTTCGAAGATCTCCTAACTGAGACTCTGTCTTCGATGTGAGTGTACTCAACTCCATCCCGCAGCATGTTACGCGCCACCACCTCAGTACAACCCCAGCCCGGCATGGGGTTGAAAAGGCCATCTGACAACATAATCATGACCATCTTCATGAAAGGGGACAAGTCCGATTGCAGTAATTACAGAGGAGTTTCCCTGCTGTCTACTACAGGGAAAGTTATCGGAAGAATCATCCTCAATCGCCTTCTCCCCATGGCTGAAGAGCTGCTCCCAGTGTCGCAATGCGGATTCCATCCACTAAGGGGCACAATGGACACGATCTTCACTGCGAGACAAATCCAAGAGAAATGCAGGGAACATCATCAACCTCTGTACATGATCTTCTTTGACCTCACAAAGGCCTTCGACACTGTCAACCGTGAGGGATTGTGGAGTGTCCTCTTCAAATTTGGCTGCCCTCAAAGGTTTGTCACCACCCTCTGCCTGCTTCACGATGACATGCAAGCCGTGATCCTGACCAATGTATCCATCACAGACCCAATTCATGTACGAACCGGCGTGAAGCAAGGCTGTGTCATTGTGCCAACACGCTTCTCGATCTTCCTTGCTGCAATGTTCCATCTCACCCTCAGTAAGTTCCCCGCTGGAGTGGAGATAATCTATAGAAGAAATGGGAAACTATTCAACGTCCGCCACCTCCAAGGCCAGATCCAAGGTCATCCCATCATCTCTCATTAAAGTACATGGCGCAGACGACGCCTGCGTCTGAGCACACTTGGAGGCCGAACTCCAAGCCATCGTCAACACCTTCACCGAAGTGTACAAGAACATGGGCCTTATGCTAAACATCCGTAAGACAAAGGTGCTCTACGAACCTGCCTCCGCCATGCAGCACTGCTCCCCAATTATCAAAGTCCACGACGAGGCCTTGGACAACCTAGACCATTTTTCAGACGTTGGGAGCCTACTGTCAACAAGAGCTGACATCGATGACGAAGTCCAACACCACCTTCAGTGTGCCAGTGCATTCTTCGGTCGCCTGAGAAAAGAGTATTTGAAGACCAGGACCTCAAACTCGACACCAAGTTGATGGTCTACAGAGCAACAGTGATTCCCGCCCTCCTATATGCCTCAGAGACATGGACTATGTACAGCAGGCATCTCAAAGCACTGGAGAAGTACCAGCAACGCTGCCTCCGCCAGATCCTGCAAATCCATTGGCAGGCTAGATGCACCAACGTCAGTGTTCTCGACAACATCCCCAGCATCGAACCACTGACCATACTCGATCAGTTCCGTTGGCCGGTCCACGTCATCTGCATAACCGATACGAGACTCCCAAAACTAGCGCTCTACTCGAAGCTCCGACACGGCAAGCCCTGGCCCAAGACCACCCAAAGTGGAGGAAAAACATCCGGGAAGGCGCCAAACACCTCGAGTCTCTACGCCAAGAGCAAGCTGAAACCAAACGTTTGGGCAGTCGGAGCAGCAGCCGGGAGCAGTGGGAGGTCGAGGAGCGAGGCCTATAAAACGGCAGGAGTTCGGGCAGTTGGAAGCAGCAGTTGGGAGGTCGAGGATCGAGGCCTATAAAATGCCAGGAGTACGGGCAGTCGGAGCAGCAGCAGATCGAGGATCGATGCCTACAAAAGGCCAGGGGTTCGGGCAGTCGGAGCAGCAGTCGGGAGCAGCTAGCTGGTGCAGGGACAAGAGTAAACAAAGAAGTAATAAGAAATCAAAGTGTGATGTCACAGCCAAGCAGGTAAGTGATTGGCTTGTGGATTGGTGAGTATTTAATCTTTTTTGTTTTCTTTTTCGTTTCTTATCAGTAGATAACATTTGGCATTGTTGCCAAATTAAGTTAATTTAAGCGTTAAGTCATGGCAGGAGAGCCCAGACCCGTGTTATGCTCCTCCTGTGCTATGTAGGAAGTCAGGGATGCTTCCACTGTCCCTGACTACTATGTGTGCAAGAAGTGTGTCCAGCTGCAGCTCCTGATAGACCGCAATGCGGCACTGGAGCTGCGCATGGGCTCACTCTGGAGCATCCGCGATGCTGAGGATGTCATGAATCGCACATTTATTGAGTTGGTCACACCGCAGGTAAAGGTTACACAGGCAGATAGAGAATGGGTGACCATCAGGCAGAGCAGTGGAAGGAAGGTAGTGCAGAGGTCCCCTGCGGTCATCTCCCTCCAAAACAGATATACCGTTTTGGGTACTGTTGCGGGATTTGACTCATCAGGAGAAGGCAGCAGCAGCCAAGTTCATGGCACCATGGGTGGCTCTGCTGCACAGGAGGGCAGAAAGAAGAGTGGGAGAGTTACAGTGGTAGGGGATTCTATTGTAAGGGGAATAGATAGGCACTTCTGCGACCGCAATCGAGAATCCAGGATGGTATGTTGCCTCCCTGGTGCAAGGGTCAAGGATGTCTCGGAGCGGCTGCAGGGCATTCTGGAGGGGGAGGGTGAACAGCCAGTTGTCGTGGTGCATATAGGTACCAACGATATAGTTAAAAAATGGGATGAGGTCCTACAAGCTGAATTTAGGGAGCTAGGAGTTAAATTAAAAAGTAAGACCTCAAAGGTAGTAATCTCAGAATTGCTACCAGTGCCACGTGCTAGTCAGAGTAGAAATAGCAGGAGAGTTAAAATGAATATGTGGCTTGAGGAATGATGCAAGAGGGAGGGATTCAAATTCCTGGGACATTGGAACCGGTTCTGGGGGAGGAGGGACCAATACAAACCGGATGGTCTGCACCAGGGGCATGACTGAAACCAATGTCCAAGGGGGAGTGTTTGCCAGTGCTGTTGGGGAGATTTTAAACTAATATGGCAGGAGGATGTGAATCTATGCAGGGAATCAGAGGGAAGTAAAATGGCAGCAGAAGCAAAAGGTAGAAAGGAGATAAGGAAAAGTAGAGGGCAGAGAAATCAAAGGCAAAAATCAAAAAGGGCCACATTACAACATAATTCTAAAAGGACAAAGAGTGTTAAAAAAAACAAGCCTGAAGGCTCTGTGTCTCAATGCGAGGAGCATTTGCAATAAGGTGGATGAATTAACTGCGCAGATAGCTGTTAATGGATATGATGTAATTGGGATTACGGAGACATGGCTCCAGGGTGACTAAGGCTGGGAACTCAACATCCAGGGGTAGTCAATATTCAGGAAGGATAGTCAGAAAAGAAAAGGAGGTGGGGTAGCGTTGTTGGTTAAAGAGGAGATTAACACAATATCAAGGAAGGACATTAGCTTGGATGATGTGGAATCTGTATGGGTAGAGCTGCGGAACACCAAAGGGCAGAAAACGCTCATGGGAGTTGTGTACAGACCACCAAACAGTAGTAGTGAGGTTGGGGATGGCATCAAACAGGAAATTAGGGATACGTGCAATAAAGGTACAGCAGTTATTATGGGTGACTTTAATCTGCATATAGATTGGGCTAACCAAACTGATAGCAATACGGTAGAGAAGGATTTCCTGGAGTGTATAAGGGATGGTTTTCTAGATCAATACGTCGAGGAACCAACTAGAGAGTTGGCCATCCTAGACTGCGTGTTGCGTAATGAGAGAGGATTAATTAGCAATCTTGTTGTGCGAGGCCCATTGGGGAAGAGTGACCATAATATGGTAGAATTTTTCATTAAGATGGAGAGTGACCCAGTTAATTCAGAGACTAGAGTCCTGAACTTAAAGAAAGGTAACTTCGATGGTATGAGACATGAATTGGCTGGGATAGACGGGCGAATGATACTTAAAGGGTTGATGGTGGATAGGCAATGGCAGACATTTAAAGGTCACATGGATCAACTTCAACAATTGTACATGCCTGTCTGGTGTAAAAGTAAAATGGGGAAGGTGGCTCCACCGTGGTTTACAAGGGAAATTAGAGATAGTGTTAAATCCAAGGAAGAGGCATATAATTTGGCCAGAAAAAACAGCAAACCTGAGGACTGGGAAAAATTTAGAATTCAGCAGAGGAGGATAAAGGGTTTAATTAGGAGGGGGAAAATGGAGTATGAGAGTAAGCTTGCAGGGAACATAAAAACTGACTGTAAAAGCTTCTATAGATATGTGAAGAGAAAAAGATTAGTGAAGACAAATGTAGGTCCCTTGCAATCAGAATCAGATGAATTTATAATGGGGAACAAAGAAATGGCAGACCAATTGAACAAATACTTTTGTTCTGTCTTCACTAAGGAAGACATAAATAACCTTCCGGAAATACTAGGGGACCGAGCATCTAGCGAGGAGGAACTGAAGAAAATCCTTATTAGTCAGGAAATTGTGTTAGGAAAATTGATAGGACTGAAGGCCGATATATCCCCAGGGCCTGATAGTCTGCATCCCAGAGTACTGAAGGAAGTGGCTCTAATAATAATGGATGCATTGGTGGTCATTTTCCAACATTCTATAGACTCTGGATCAGTTCCTGTGGATTGGAGGGTAGCTAATGTAACCCCACTTTTTAAAAAATGAGGGAGAGAGAAAACAGGGAATTTTTGACCGGTTAGCCTGACATCGGTAGTGGGGAAAATGTTGGAATCAATTATTACAGATGTAATAGCAGCACATTTGGAAAGCAGTGACAGGATCGGGCCAGGTCAGCATGGATTTATGAAAGGGAAATCATGCTTCACAAATCCGAGAATCTTTTGAGGATGTAACTAGTAGAGTGGACAAGGGAGAACCAGTGGATGTGGTGTATTTGGACTTTCAAAAGGCTTTTGACAAGGTCCCTCACAAGAGATTAGTGTGCAAAATTAAAGCACGTGGTATTGGGGGTAACGTATTGATGCGGATAGAGAACT
Organism: Pristiophorus japonicus; assembly: GCF_044704955.1. Taxonomy (NCBI): domain Eukaryota; kingdom Metazoa; phylum Chordata; class Chondrichthyes; family Pristiophoridae; genus Pristiophorus; species Pristiophorus japonicus. Next base: position 104,625,796 of record NC_091981.1, read on the forward strand.
GGTTGGCAGACAGGAAGCAAAGAGTAGGAATAAATAGGTCCTTTTCAGAATTACAGGCAGTGACTAGTGGGGTACCGCAAGGTTCGGTGCTGGGACCCCAGATATTTACAATATACATTAATGATTTAGACGAAGGAATTGAATGTAATATCTCCAAGTGTGCAGATGACACTAAGCTGGGTGGCAGTATGAACTGTGAGGAGGATGCTAAGAGGCTGCAGAGTGACTTGGACAGGTTAGGTGAGTGGGCAAATGCATGGCAGATGCAGTATAATGTAGATAAATGTGAGGTTATGTGGCAAAATTAGGAAGGCAGAATATTATTTGAATGGTGACAGATTAGGAAAAGGGGAGGTGCAACGAGACCTCGGTGTCATGGTACATCAGTCATTGAAAGTTGGCATGCAGGTACAGCAGGCGGTGAAGAAGGCAAATGGTATGTTGGCCTTCATAGCGAGAGGATTTGAGTATAGGAGCAGGGAGGTCTTACTGCAGTTGCACAAGGCCTTGGTTAGGCCACACCTTGAATATTGTTTTGGTCTTCTAATCTGAGGAAGAACATTCTTGCTATTGAGGGAGTGCAGCAAAGGTTCAACAGACTGATTCCCGGGATGGCAAGAATGACATATGAAGAAAGACTGGATCTACAAGGCTTATATTCACTGGAATTTAGAAGAATGAGAGGGGATCTAATAGAAACATATAAAATTCTGACGGGATTGGACAGGTTAGATGCAGGAAGAATGTTCCTGATGTTGGAGAAGTCCAGAACCAGGAGTCACAATCCAAGGATAAGGGGTAAGCAATTTAGGACCGAGATAAGGAGAAACTTCTTCACTCGGAGAGTTGTGAGCATGTGGAATTCTCTGCCACAGAAAGTTGTTGAGGCCAGTTTGTTAGATATATTCAAAAGGGAGTTAGATGTGGCCCATATGGCAAAAGGGATCAAGGGGTATGGAGAGAAAGCAGGAATGGGATATTAAAGTTGCAAAAATGATCAGCCATGATCATATTGAATGGTGGTGCAGGTTCAAAGGGCTGAATGGCTTTTTCCTGCAACTATTTTTCTTTGTAAAACAGCCGAAGGAGCGCACGGCATCCTAAGCACCCCACCCACCCATTCCTTCAACCACTATCTGCCCCACCTGTGACAGAGACTGTAGGTCCCACAGAGGACTCATTAGTCACATGAGAACAACAAATTTTTAGCGTGGAAGCAAGTCATCCTCGATTCCAAGGAACTGCCTAAGAGAGAGCGCATACGAGCGCATGGGTCTTACACTAAACATCCGTAAAACAAAGGTCCTCTACTAACCTGCCCCTGTCACATAGCACTGCCCCCTGATTATCAAAATCCACGATGACACTTTGGACAATGTGAACCATTTTCCATACCTTGGGAGTCTACTGTCAACAATGGTGGATATCAATACCGAGATTTAACACTGCCTTCAGTGTGCCAGTGCAGCCTTTGGTCGCCTGAAGGAGAGAGTGACTGAAGACCAGGGTCTTAAAACCAGAACTAAGCTCATGGTCTACAGGGCAGTAATGATATCCACTCTCCTATATGCTTCAGAGACATGGGCTATGTACAGCAGGCACATCAAAGCATTGGAAAAGTACCATCAACGCTGCCTCCGCAAGATCCCGCAAATCCATTGGCAGGATAGGCGCACCAATGTCAGTGTTCTCGCTCAGGCCAACATCCTCAGCATCGAAGGATTGACAACACTCAATCAGCTCCAATGGATGGGCCACATCGTCCGCATGCCCGATAAGAGAATCCCAAACCAAGCGCTCTAGCTCAGATACGGCAAACGAGCCCCAGGTGTGCAGAGAAAATGCTTCAAGGACACCCTGAAGGCCTCTTTGAAAAAGTGCAACATCCTCACCGATACCTGGGAATCCCTACCCAAGGCCGCTCAAAGTGGAAGAGAAGAATCCGGGAAGGCGCAGAACACCTCGAGTCTCTTCACCGGAAGCAAGTGGAGACCAAACACAAACAGCAGAATGAGCGCACGACAACCCAAGCATTCCAACCAACCAGCCATTCAACCAACGTCCCTCCAACCACCATCTGCCCCACCTGTGACAGAGACCGTAGGTCCCGCATCAGACTCATCAGTCATCTGAGAACTCATTTTTAATGTGGAAGCAAGTCATCCTCGACTCCGATGGATTGCATAAGAAGAAGTTATCCATGGCTTTTTTTTTGGCAAGTCGAGCTCTTACCCCTCAGGGGTATAAGCTGGTTTTGTATCACGTTACAAAAAATTATTTAACACCTCTAACTGATCTGTCGTTTTACACATTAACAGATTTTCCCAGTTTACTGTGGACAGTCTCTATCTTATCCCGTTGAAGTCAGCCCTACCTAAGTTTAGAATCTTCGAAGCTGTTTCGCATTTCTCCCCTTCAAATACTACATTGAACTCAATGTTATGATCGCTATTAGATAAATGTTCACGCGCAGTAGGATGTTAACTAAATTTGGCTCATTATTCACTGCTAAGTCGAATATGGCTTGCCCCCTTGTTGATTCTAGGGCATATCATTGTAGAAAACTATCCCAGACACACTCAAGAAATTCACTACCTTTCTGACAGGTACTAATTTGCTTATCCCAATCTATATGATAGTTAAAATCCCCCAATAAAACCACTCTGCCATTGCTACATGTTTGTCTAATCTCTGCAGTTATACAATTGCGTGATTTCCCATTGGAGAAATCCAAGATAGAGCTGCGAGGCTACTCAGGAGAGAATATTCCTGTGGTAGGTTTTATCACTATACCAGTGAAATACAAGGATCAATTTTAGAATTTGACTCTCTAAAGTAGTGGCAGGAGACAAGCATGCCTTACTAGAAAGAAAATGGTTAGGATCACGGAAGCTGGATTGGAATGAGATCTTTCGTGTTGAAATGAGATTTGCATCAAAGGATGATGTCATCAAGAAGTATCCAAAGATGTTCTGCAAAACAAGCAGTCCGATCCAAGGCTTCAAGGCAAGTGTCAGGGTACAGAAGGACACTAGACCAGTTTACTGTAAGCCACATCCCGTACCATATGCACTCAAGCAGAAAGTTGAGCAAGAACTCAAAAGAATAGAGACTGAGAACATTATCTCTAAGATAGATTTATGTAATTGGGCTGCACCCATTGTTGTTGTACCCAAGTCCGATGGTAAGGTAAGGTTGTGTAATGATTATAAAGTAATCGTGAACCAGGTTCTAGAGAGTAATCTCCCAGATACATTGCTAAAAATAGAAGATTTGTTCACAACGCTCACAGGTGGTCAGATCTTCTCAAAGTTAGGTCTTACAAATGCCTACTTACAATTTGAACTGGATGAGGAGTCCATGTCATGTTTGACTATAAATACTCATCTAGGCCTATATCAATTTAATAGGCTACCAGTTGGGGGCGATGAACCAGATTTTGCAAGGTATTGAAGGGGTGTATGTTATTTAGATGACACACTTACTTCAGCACCAAACAGGCAAATCCATAATAACATATTGAATGAAGTACTCAAATGGTTAGAGAAATGGTCAGCCATGATCTTATACAGATTAGCCATGATCTTATTGAATGGCGGAGCAGGCTTGAGGGGCTAGATGGCCTACTCCTGTTCCTAATTCTTATGAAACACAAGTATGAGTAACTGCTCACAAGTGTGAGTTATTTCAAAACTCAGTGAAGTGCTTGGGGCATAGAGTAGACAAAGATGGTTTACATCCAACCAAGGGAAAGCTGGATGCAATTAGAAATGTACCCACTCCCAAGAATGTCAGTGAACATCAATCATTTTGGGGTCTTTTAAACTATTATGGGAAGTTCCTACCAAATTTGGCTACAGTGTTACATAGAAACATAGAAAATAGGTGCAGGAGTAGGCCATTCGGCCCTTCTAGCCTGCACCGCCATTCAATGAGTTCATGGCTGAACATTCAACTTCAGTACCCCATTCCTGCTTTCTCGCCATACCCCTTGATCCCCCTAGCAGTAAGGACCTCATCTAACTCCTTTTTGAATATATTTAGTGAATTGGCCTCAACAACTTTCTGTGGTAGAGAATTCCACAGGTTCACCACTCTCTGGGTGAAGAAGTTCCTCCGCATCTCGGTCCTAAATGGCTTACCCCTTATCCTTAGACTGTGACCCCTGGTTCTGGACTTCCCCAACATTGGGAACATTCTTCCTGCATCTAACCTGTCTAACCCCGTCAGAATTTTATATGTTTCTATGAGGTCCCCTCTCATTCTTCTGAACTCCAGTGAATACAAGCCCAGTTGATCCAGTCTTTCTTGATAGGTCAGTCCCGCCATCCCGGGAATCAGTCTGGTGAACCTTCGCTGCACTCCCTCAATAGCAAGAATGTCCTTCCTCAGGTTAGGAGACCAAAACTGTGCACAATACTCCAGGTGTGGCCTCACCAAGGCCCTGTACAATTGTAGTAACACCTCCCTGCCCCTGTACTCAAATCCCCTTGCTATGAAGGCCAACATGCCATTTGCTTTCTTAACCGCCTGCTGCACCTGCATGCCAACCTTCAATGACTGATGTACCATGACACCCAGGTCTCTTTGCACCTCCCCTTTTCCTAATCTGTCACCATTCAGATAATAGTCTGTCTCTCTGTTTTTACCACCAAAGTGGATAACCTCACATTTATCCACATTATACTTCATCATCCATGCATTTGCCCACTCACCTAACCTATCCAAGTCGCTCTGCAGCCTCACAGCATCCTCCTCGCAGCTCACACTGCCACCCAACTTAGTGTCATCCGCAAATTTGGAGATACTACATTTAATCCCCTCATCTAAATCATTAATGTACAGTGTAAACAGCTGGGGCCCCAGCACAGAACCTTGCGGTACCCCACTAGTCACTGCCTGCCATTCTGAAAAGTACCCATTTACTCCTACTCTTTGCTTCCTGTCTGACAACCAGTTCTCAATCCATGTCAGTACACTACCCCCAATCCCATGTGCTCTAACTTTGCACATCAATCTCTTGTGTGGGACCTTGTCGAACGCCTTCTGAAAGTCCAAATATACCACATCAACTGGTTCTCCCTTATCCACTCTACTGGAAACATCCTCAAAAAATTCCAGAAGATTTGTCAAGCATGATTTCCCTTTCACAAATCCATGCTGACTTGGACCTATCATGTCACCTCTTTCCAAATGCACTGCTATGACATCCTTAATAATTGATTCCATCATTTTACCCACTACCGATGTCAGGCTGACCGGTCTATAATTCCCTGTTTTCTCTCTCCCTCCTTTTTTAAAAAGTGGGGTTACATTGGCTACCCTCCACTCCATAGGAACTGATCCAGAGTCAATGGAATGTTGGAAAATGACTGTCAACGCATCCACTATTTCCAAGGCCACCTCCTTAAGTACTCTGGGATGCAGTCCATCAGGCCCTGGGGATTTATCGGCCTTCAATCCCATCAATTTCCCCAACACAATTTCCCGGCTAATAAGGATTTCCCTCAGTTCCTCCTCCTTACTAGACCCCCCGACCCCTTTTATAACCGGAAGGTTGTTCGTGTCCTCCTTCGTGAATACCGAACCAAAGTACTTGTTCAATTGGTCCGCCATTTCTTTGTTCCCAGTTATGACTTCCCCTGATTCTGACTGCAGGGGACCTACATTTGTCTTTACTAACCTTTTTCTCTTTACATATCTATAGAAACTTTTGCAATCCGTCTTAATGTTCCCTGCAAGCTTCTTCTCATACTCCATTTTCCCTGCCCTAATCAAACCCTTTGTCCTCCTCTGCTGAGTTCTAAATTTCTCCCAGTCCCCAGGTTCGCTGCTATTTCTGGCCAATTTGTATGCCACTTCCTTGGCTTTAATACTATCCCTGATTTCCCTTGATAGCCACGGTTGAGCCACCTTCCCTTTTTTATTTCTATGCCAGACAGGAATGTACAATTGTTGTAATTCATCCATACGGTCTCTAAATGTCTGCCATTGCCCATCCACTGTCAACCCCTTAAGTATCATTCGCCAATCCATCTCAGCCAATTCACGCCTCATACCTTCAAAGTTAGCCTTCTTTAAGTTCTGGACCATGGTCTCTGAATTAACTGTTTCATTCTCCATCCTAATGCAGAATTCCACCATATTATGGTCACTCTTTCCCAAGGGGCCTCGCACAACGAGATTGCTAATTAATCCTTTCTCATTACATAACACCCAGTCTAAGATGGCCTCCCCCCTAGTTGGTTCCTCGACATATTGGTCTAAAAAACCATCCCTTATGCACTCCAGAAAATCCTCCTCCACCGTATTGCTTCCAGTTTGGTTAGCCCAATCTATGTGCATATTAAAGTCACCCATTATAACTGCTGCACCTTTATTGCACGCACCCCTAATTTCCTGTTTGATGCCCTCCCCAACATCACTACTACTGTTTGGAGGTCTGTACACAACTCCCACTAACGTTTTTTGCCCTTTGGTGTTCTGCAGCTCTACCCATATAGATTCCACATCATCCAAGCTAATGTCCTTCCTAACTATTGCCTTAATCTCCTCCTTAACCAGCAATGCTACCCCACCTCCTTTTCCTTTTATTCTATCCTTCCTGAATGTTGAATACCCCTGGATGTTGAGTTCCCAGCCCTGCTCATCCTGGAGCCACGTCTCCGTAATCCCAATCACATCATATTTGTTAACATCTATTTGCACAGTTAATTCATCCACCTTATTGCGGATACTCCTTGCATTAAGACACAAAGCCTTTAGGCTTGTTTTTTTAACACCCTCTGTCCTTTTAGAATTTTGCTGTACAATGGCCCTTTTTGTTCTTTGCCTTGGGTTTCTCTGCCCTCCACTTTTCCTCATCTCCTTTCTGTCTTTTGTTTTTGCCTCCTTTTTGTTTCCCTCTATCTCCCTGCATTGGTTCCCATCCCCCTGCCATATTAGTTTAACTCCTCCCCAACAGCACTAGCAAACACTCCCCCGAGGACATTGGTTCCGATTCTGCCCAGGTGCAGACCGTCCGGATTGTACTGGTCCCACCTCCCCCAGAACCGGTTCCAATGCCCCAGGAATTTGAATCCCTCCCTGCTGCACCATTGCTCAAGCCACGTATTCATCTGAGCTATCCTGCGATTCCTACTCTGACTAGCACGTGGCACTGGTAGCAATCCCGAGATTACTACTTTTGAGGTCCTACTTTTTAATTTAGCTCCTAGCTCCTTAAATTCATTTCGTAGGAACTCATCCCTTTTTTTACCTATGTCATTGGTACCAACGTGCACCACGACAACTGGCTGTTCTCCCTCCCTTTTTAGAATGTCCTGCACCCGCTCCGAGACATCCTTGACCCTTGCACCAGGGAGGCAACATACCATCCTGGAGTCTCGGTTGCGGCCGCAGAAACGCCTATCTATTCCCCATCCACTGAATGAGCTGTTGAAAAAACAGGTCCATTGGAAGTGGTCAGAAGAATGCAACGCAGCATTCAAGGAGTGTAAAAACCAGTTGGTAGAGAGCACCATGTTAGTTCACGATGACGTATCTAAGGAGATCAAGCTAGCATGTGACGTCTCTCCGTATGGAGTTGGGGCAGTGATCTCTCATGTGCTACATAGCGGGGAGGAGAGACCAATTGCTTTTGCTTCACGCACTCTCAGTGCCAGTGAATGTAATTTTGCACAAATCGAAAGTTAAGCTTTGGCATTAATTTTTGGGGTGAAGATACTCGTATGGTCGTAAGTTTCCCATCGTTACAGACCGCAAGCCCCTGACAGCAATCCTCCATCCAAAGTCCCCAGTTCAAACCTTATCTGCAGCCTGAATGCAAAGACGGGATTTAATTTTAATTAGCATATACGTATCATCTTAAGTACAGACGATCAGCTGATCACAGTAATACTGATGCTATATCTAAATTACTATCCCCATCACAAGTTACACCAAATAGGGAAGAAGTGTTCTATTTTTCACACATTGATGAACTGCCAGTCACAGCTGAAGAGATTGGCAGAGCAATCAAACGTGACCCAGTTATGTCAAAGGTGTATGATTACATAGCAAAAGGCTAGCCAAACCAAGTATCAGAGATAGATATTAATCCATTCTTCATTCGTAGGAATGAATTAACCATGAATAAAGATTGTATCATGTGGGGTGTAAGAGTGGTTATCCAAAATAGATTCACGTCCAAATTATTAGGTGACCTTCATGACCAGCACCTGGGAATGTGCTTAACCAAGAGTTTTGCACGCAGTTACTTATGGTGGCCAGGTCTGGACAAAGATATAGAATCATCATAGGCAGTCCCTTGAAATCGAGGAAAACTTGCTTCCACTCTAAAAGTGAATTCTCAGGTGACTGAACAGTCCAATATGGGAATTACCGTCTCTGTCACAGGTGGGACAGACAGTCGTTGAAGGAAAGGGTAGGTGGGGAGTCTGGTTTGCCAGACGCTCCTTCCGCTGCCTGCACCTGTTTTCTGCATGCACCCGGAGCTGGTCGAGTATGATCAGTGCTTCGATGCTGGGGATGTTGGCCTGATCGAGAACACTGACATTGGTGCGTCTATCCTCCGAGGGGATTTGCAGGATCTTGCGGAAACATCGTTGGTGGTATTTCTCCAGCGATTTCTGTGTCTACAATATATGGTCCAAATCTCTGAGTCATACAGGAGGTCCGGTAGACCATAAGCTTGGTGCCAGATTTGAGGGCCTGATCTTCAAACACTCTCTTCCTCAGGCGATATAGGGTACATCGTTATTCAGTGTATAACATGTCAATCAGTAAGCAAGAAACCACCATCAGTACCATTATAGCCATGGAAATGGTCTCCCAGTTTGTGGCAAAAGTTACATATCAATGTTGCTGAGCTAGAAGGACAGCAATTGTTCATTGTGATTGACAGCCATTCGAAGTGGGTAGATGTGTTTCTGATGCGTAAAACACTAGAAAATTTGCGAAGGTTATTTTCTTCATATGGCCTCAAAGAAGACATTGTGTCTGATAATGGATCACAATTTTGTTCAGAAAAATTTGCACAGTTCACGAACAAAAATGGTGTGAAACATACCAAGGTTCCACCGCAGCACCCTGCTTCAAATGGTGCAGCAGAGCGCACTGTACAAATTGCAAAACATGCCCTCATCAAACAAATGTTGGATTCAAATCCAAAGAAACGACTATTATCGTTGAACCACAAATTGGCTAATTTTCTAATTACATATCATAATACTCCTCATACAACTACTGGTAGAACACCAGCAGAGTTGGTTCTCAAACAACAGCCACGAACCAGGTTCTCGTTGTTAAAGCCAAACTTGTAGAAGAGAAATAATAAAGACAGAAAGAGAATCATGATAGAGGTAGAGTAAGAGAGAGAATTGTGAAATTAAATTGTAAGGTGAGAGTGAAGAACCATCATCATAAATGGTTAAAGTGGTTACCAAGGTGAAGATATGTGGTCCTCGCACGTATTTGGTCAAGATATTTGATCATGGACAGGTTAGGTTTGTTCACATTGATCATATTTTACCTACAGATGTGGAAAGAGTTGAAAGTTGGAATAATTCGATTATTTCTGACTCATCAGATAGTCTTATTACAAGTATAGTACCAGCAGCATATCCTACATCAAATGTACTAGAAACAAGTCCACGAGAAAGTCAGAATTTAAGTCTGAGTCCGAATCAGGCAGACAAACAGTCTGAAGTTCTGGAAAGTTCAAATATAAATCAAGGGCATCCCTTGGAGGAAAACTTTCCTCAGGTTCAGCCTAGAATGAGTCCAAGTTCAACACCTTGTTGGGAAGGTTCTGTTCGAGAGCGAAGGTACCCTCTTCGAAACAGAAAACCAGTGGTTAAATTTGATTTATAAATATGGCAAAATAAGTCCATATCTTGTTATGTATAACCATGCAAGTTATGTATGATGATTGTTTGTTATAATTACATCTTCATTAAGGAGGGAAAAGTGTAATATATATAGTTTGGCCTAGTGGACTACTGCTCCACCGAGTGGACTACTGTGGAAATGCAGCCATTGCTGTAAATGCAATAAAGACATCCTGGGTTAAGAGCCATTTTGTAAAGTCTGTGTGTGTTGTGATGTTTGAAGTGGCTTCATCCTTAATCACTAAGGCTACTCCTCCTCCTCTGCCGTCTTTCGGAAGAGAAGTTAAACTCTCTCAAGTGGACGTAAATGATCCCAAGGCACTATTTCGAAGAGCAACAGGGGAGTTATCCCCAGTGTCCTGGCCAATATTTATCTTGCAATCAACATAACAAAAACAGATTATCCAGTCATTATCACACTGCTGTTTGTGGGAGCATGCTGTGTGCAAATTAGCTGCCGTGTTTCCTACATTACAACAGTGACTACACTTCAAAAGTACTTCATTGGCTGTAAAGCGCTTTGAGACGTCCGGTGATCATAAAAGGCACTATATAAATTTAAGTCTTTTTTTTTCTGTCACCATTTTCCCTATCTTTTCTGTAGACCTTATAACCTGGTATATTTAGTTCCCACTGCTGACTGTCTTGCACCATGTGTCAGTAATGGCTACCATGCCATACTGTCCAAGTTGAATTTCCGCCTGCAGTTCATTCAATTTATTCCATATTTATTATGAATTTTGGACTTAAGCTATATATCCTCTTATATAGAGATTAGTATGTGGCTTGAGGAGCAATATCATTTCATAATCATCATAAGCGGTCCCTCGAACGAGGATGACTTGCTTCCAAGAGTTCACAGATGTTTCGATGAAGGACCCAATGTTACAGTCCTGAACTCCAATTGAGGGGGTGGAAGATGCCTGTGCGTGAATTTTTTAAATGTGTGGTGGCCGTTGCACACCAGCCACCTCACGGGTTTGACAGAGCTAGGTCTTGGTCCAGTGCAAGGATTAACCAAGACGACTGGGGACCAGCTCTGCTGCACGGACCTAGCTTGCACACATATCGCAGTGTGGGCTGGCCCGTGCTACCTCTGGGCCCTTGGCTCTTCTGGGCCCCGTACCCTCATCTGTCACACCTCCGCTACGATCAATCATCGCTCCTCCACCTTAAACATACACCGCATCTCGCCACAAACACTTGCCGCTCATCTGCCCTGACCTTCCCACTCCTCTCTGTACCTGGACGCCACTGATGTTCCTGCCCACACTCCAAAACGGCGACCAGGATTCTGATGACTTCACTCAGTCGCCCATCTCAAAATCGTCGCACACACTTGGAGCAGCTCGCGCTGGAGGTTGAAGTGGTACGCCGCTCCAGCCCTTATACTTGTTGACCTGCAGAGTTGTTCTCTCGCAGGTCGGGGGCCACTTTATAATCTATAAAGTGGATCAGTCACCTTTCAGTTACCATTCTTTAAATAAACATACCTTCCATATATTTGTCACTTAGGATCCCAGAGGTGAAAGGACGGTAAGCTTAACCTGCTGTGCAGAGATGTAGTGATCGTGACCATCTTTAAAAAAGGGGACAAGTCTGACTACGGCAACTACAGAGGAATCTCCCGGTTATCAGCCACTGGGAAAGTCGTCGCTAGAGTCCTCCCCAACTGTCTTCTCCCTGTGGCTGAGGAGTTCGGATTCCGTCCCCTTCGGGACACAACGGACATGATTTTTGCAGCGCGACAGCTGCAGGAAAAATGCAGGGAACAGCACCAGCCCTTATACATGGCCTTCTTCGACCTTACAAAGGCCTTTGACACTGTCAACCGCGAGGGTCTATGGAGCGTCCTCCTGTTTCGGATGCCCCCAAAAGTTCGTCACCATCCTCCACCTGCTCCACGACAACATGCAGGCCGTGATCCTTACCAACGGATCCATCACAGACCCAATCCACGTCTGGATTAGGGGCAAACAGGGCTGCATCATCGCCCCAATCCTCTTCTCAATCTTCCTCGCTGCTATGCTCCACCTCACAGTTGACAAGCCCTGCACTGGAGTGGAACTAAACTACAGAACCAGTGGGAACCTGTTCAACCTCTGCCGTCTCCAGGCCAGGTCCAAGACCACCCCAACCTCTGTCATCGAGCTACAGTATACGGACGATGCCTGCGTCTGCGCACATACAGAGGCTGAACTCCAGTACATAGTCGACCTATTTACTGAGGCGTACGAAAACATGGGCCTCACACTAAATATCAGCAAGACAAAGGTCCTCCACCAGCCTGTCCTTTCCGTACAGCACTGTCCCCCAGTCATCAAGATCCACGGCGCGACCCTAAAAATGTGGACCATTTCCCAAATCTCGGGTGCCTCCCATCAACAAGAGCAGGCATTGACGATGAGATCCAACACCTCCAGTGCGTCAGTGCAGCCTTCGGCCGCCTGAGGAAAAGAGTGTTTGAAGACCAGGCCCTCAAAACTGCCACCAAGCTCATGGTCTACAGGGCTGTAGTGATACCCGCCCTCCTGTATGGCTCAGAGACATGGACCATCGACAGTAGACACCTCAAGAAATACCACCAACAATGTCTCCGCAAGATCCTATAAATCCCCTGGGAGGACAGACGCACCAACATTAGCGTCCTCGACCAGGCCAACATTGAAGCACTGACCACACTTGATCAGCTCCACTGGGCAGGCCACATAGTTCGCATGCCAGACACGAGATTCCCAAAGCAAGCGCTCTACTCGGAACTCCTTCATGGCAAATGAGCCAAACGTGGGCAGTGGAAATGTTACAAGGACACCCTCAAAGCCTCCCTGATAAAGTGCAACATCCCCACTGACACCTGGGAGACCTTGGCCAAAGACCGCCCTAAGTGGAGGAAGCGCATCCGGGAGGGCGCTGCGCACCTTGAGTTTCGTCGGCGAGAGCGTGCCGAAATCAAGCGCAGGCAGCGGAAAGAGCGCGCGGCAAACCCACCCCTTCCCTCAATGACTATCTGCCCCACCTGTGACAGAGACTGTGGTTCTCGTATTGGACTGTACAGCCACCTAAGAACTCATGTTAAGAGTGGAAGCAAGTGTTCCTTAACTTCGAGGGACTGCCTAAGATGATGATGATGATGATAATGATGACCCATGCCTCAACAGAACCACTTTCAAAAAAAATTAAGCCTTTAAAAAATATTAGATTTGACTTTGACATCTGTTGATTCTTAGAAATTTTCATTGAATTGTTTTTTGAAACACTGTGCTCCTGAATTCACCAAGGGATTGATTTGGGGAAGTTGCCAAGCTCAGAAATACAAAAGTACTGAATTAATTTTATTGATCTCCATTGGAAAGTGTGTGTATGTGGGTTAGGATAGGATCAGGCAAAGTTCTGATGGTGCCCATGATTTAATAACCTGCAGAGACTCACAATCTAGGCTTACACATCAAGGCTTACACTGGAGGGCTGCTAGTGCTTGTGGAACCATACCCAAAGCAAGCATTAGTGGGAACTAAATTGGATAGCCCCCGAAAAAGGACACGGGGATCACAATGTGCAATTAACCAGCGTCCATTGATTGAACTGCAGGTAGCGTGCCCACTTCGTGTTTCCTGTTCATTACAATGATTTCTGCGTCCAGCCAGCGCTAACTGCACGCATCAGTAGGAGGCCCAAACGTACTTCCTAGCACCACTTAAAGCTAGCCTGTGCTGCTTAAATCTAGCCTGCACCTCTTAAAGGGGAGATGCTGGGAGTCGTGCAGGACGTGAATCTCTCCTGGAAAACAGTGCTGAATAACACAAGGGAGAGAGTGGGCTCCAAGGTTTTTTGGACCTCCAGTGCAGCCAGCGTCTCGGTGTAGGAGCTGGAAAGGAGGAGAGATGTCCTGTATCCACAGAGGGCCAGGAGGCCCTCCAGGCACATGGTCAAAAGGCAGTGGGAGCAGATAGCCATGGAGGTCAATGGCAAGAATCAAGCCCAAAGGATCTGGATGCAGTGCCGCAAAAGGTTCCATGACCTCACATAAGTGGTCAAGGTCATCTTCAAATGCCATATCCTATCAACTGCACTACCAACCTCAGCCACTGCTCAATTTGCCACACCCCCATCACTTATCTACCAACAATCTAGATCAATTAGGACTCATACCCAACATTCATAGTTTCATCTCACCCTCACACATTTAGCACTGCTGCAAGCCTCACACCCACATCTCACAGCTTGCACACTGCCAGCTGATGGCCACCTTACCCAAACAGACTACGCAACACTCACTAACACACTTCCCTCGCTCTCGCAGAACAATGTGGTGCACAACTGAAGGCAGGAGGAGCTAACTGGAGGGGACAGGCATGTCTGCATGTCCTAACCCCCATGGAGGAGAGGGTGCTAACCATTATTGGAATGACCATTGCTGAGGCTGTGGCCAATGATGGAACTCAAACCATTAAATATGATAGTATCCTCATATCTAATCCTCCTACTCGCATCCCACTTTCCCCTCATCCCACAATCTCTTCTGATTTACAAGCTGCAGATGGTGTAAGCATGCACCTCTTATTTTGTCCCCACACCTCACCACATTATTCTTGTGCATTTTCCTTTCAGATACCCAAGAGGTGCAACCTGGTCAAGCAGTGGAGGAACACCAAGGAGAGTGATGATGAAGACACAGCACCATCACTTGATTCCACACTTGCAGCTATCAGCTTATATACGGACACTGCACGTATCTTAGAGGATAGTTTAGAGGCGGGATCTGTACGTGATGAGACATTGGGCATGTAGCTAGGTCACAGGCAAGGATAGCGCAGGTGCCATCTTGCCAGAGGGCGATGTCCAAATGGGTTCCACTGCAGAGGACTCAGATGAGGACTTCAATGGGATAGGTTACAGAAGACCGATATGTATGCACAACTAACTGCTTGGTGCATTAGAAAGCCTGCCAGAAAGCCCGCATTTAATGTCAAGGAGGATGGAGGAGTCGAGCAGCAACTTGGCGCAGGGATTTGCGCAGAGCTTGGAGCTCATCCTTTCCAGCTTGGAAGTGGTGGCCAATTCCATTCGCACACTTGTGGATCCAACCAAGATGCAGCATCTGATGGCCAATGTCCATTGTAGCACAACCAGCAGCCACCCAATGTCTGAGTGGTGCAGTGGGAGCTCAGACTGCTGTTATGCAAGGTCAGCTTGCTGCCATCATGGTTGCTGATTACAGCGTTCAAAGGAGTTTGCAGGGTGTCACAGCAGTCAGTAATCTGTCCTCCAACATATTACTAGAATTGCTGAGGCATCGCCCATGGGGAGTGGCAGTGCTCCATGGAACATGAACCTGCTGTGCTCGCTCAGGATGACAGCATTCATCCTCCCACCCCTGTCATTCCAACACTACTTTTGCTGTTGTCTGTCAACCAGCCAACCCGGACTGCTGCCACCCATGGTGCAGTCCGTATGGTGCAGTCCGCCACCGAGCCTTCCAAGCCCAGTCTCTTCCACTGAAAGTCAGCAGTCTTCCGCCAGCCATGCTGCAGCAACTCGGGTAGCATGACATAGGAGCACTAAGACAGGCAAAGGCACACGGAAGACAGGCACTAAGGGAATGCACATTTACATGCAAATAGCATGATTTCATTTATAAATTTGGTTTGGAATGTTTATTTTGTGTTGGCTTTTATTTTTGCAGTGTGGCCAAGTGGACGCTTTAATGGTTGGTAACAGAGGGAAAGTAAGGTGTGAGACTGTTGATGAAGGGAATTGGGGTTGCAGTTACTGGTATCTGACTCGAATTAGTTCTTCATCGACAACCCTGAGCTCCAAAATGGCACCACTGGCATAAAATCAGTATTGCATGCTGACTGACGTCATGAACTGCCTGTTCTGCATATTTCTGGCGGCCGTTAGCTGTCCGAGCCCAATTTCGCCCCAGTGCCTTTAAGAGGGGAGAAAGCTGTGAAAAACTGTTTTACGACTGAAGAATGCCAGATGGTATCAACTGATGAACTAAGCAGATAATTAACCATCACCTTTTTACTTACAAATTTCTATCATTGTGTCAAATTTTGTATTAAAAAATCAGCAAGTCATGACCTAAGAGATAAGGGGCATACGAATCAAATGCAAAGAAAATGGATGGAATAACTACCAATGAGAAACTACTAAGGATATATGAAAACAACAAATTAAGCATTAGCATTCAGCAAAATCTACCAATAAATTAAAGCTGAACCAATCAAATTACTTCAAATATTTTTTGAAAATTCTTTCCGTTACCATCTTGTTTCTTCCCTAACCTGAGCATGGACAACAGGAAATAAGATGGACAGCTCAATAAAAACCTAAAAATTACAAAATTTATCAGAAAATGATTAAACTTAACTACACAATAGTATTTTCTGTTTGAATTGGGAAGATCAATGCCTTTGGCCCAGAAATTCCTCTGGGGGTTTTCCCATGGACAATTGTCTCCTCGCTGGATATTTTTTACGAATTTACCTGGTGGTCTAGGAGGCGCCCTGATTTCCGATGGGGAGGCCTTCTCCTCCCGCGCTGCGAAGCGCACTCCTGTGCAGAGGGTCCCGATACAGAAGATGCAGTCGATGCAGTCACGTGTGACTGCTCAGCCAATCAGGTATTTCACGGGTTCCCATTATTCACACTGAGACTCGAGTAGCTGCGAGTTCTCAGTGCCATTAATGGGAACAAAAGCAATCACACAAAATAATAAAAATAAAAAACAGACCACACATATTTAAAATTAATTGAAATTAAAGTTATGCCATAAAAATAAAATATTTCTCAATTTTTTAAAAAGCTTTTTTAATTATGGTTAAAAATAAACTTACCGTAGTGGGGAGGGTTTTTAACAATAAACTATGTGTTTATAATTTTATTTTACAATTGTTTTTGTGTTTTTTAAAACACTTGCGCCTGTAAAAGTAGGCTATGCGCCTGCTCTTTCAGGAGTAAGATTTTTGAGGATATTTGTTAGGTAAGATATGGGTAAATAGCCCAATCTTGCCTGTACAAATGTCCTCGCTCCCAAACTGGCATCCTCGCTCCTGATCTGGCTACGATCTATCAAGATCCAGCTTGACAGATCGGAAAAGACAGTTTTCAGCGCATGCGCATTGTGCGCTGAAAACTGGCTTTTCCGATGCCTTCCCAGGTTCGTAGAAACTTCGTACAAGCCTGGAACGTCGGAAATTCTGCCCCAAAATCTCAGCCCTTGCTATGAACTTCATTTCCTGGCCACCGATTCCAGCCACCTCCCTGGCTACTATCTAAGGCTGAACCAGACTGCTCACAACCTTGGTGTCGTATGTGGCCCATAGCTCAGCTTCCAACCTCATGCCATTCGATCACCAAGACTGCCGACTTCCACCTCTGTAATATTGCCCATCTCCGTCCCTGCCTCAGCCTATTTTCTGCTAAAATTCTCATTCATTCTTTTGGTATCTTCAGAATCAACTATTCCAATGCTCTCCTGGCTAGCCGACCATTTTTCACCTTCTGTAAATTTGATTTCATCCAAAATTCTGCTGGCTGTATTTTAACTAAACTAAGTCCCATTCACCTATCACCTCTTTGCTCGCTGACTTTCGGTCCAGCAATGCCTCAATTCAAAAATTCTCATCATTTTGTTCAAATCCCTACAGTCTTAACCCTCCCTATTTCTGTAACCTCCTCCAGCTCTACAACCTACTGAGAACTCTGCATTTCTCTAATTCTGGCCTCTTGTGTATCCATGATTTCCTTTGCCCCACCTTTGATGGCCATGCTGTCAGCTGTTCAGGCTCAAAGTTCTGAATTCCCTTCCTAAACCTCTCCACCTCTCTCTCCTTCTTTAATCGTTCCTTAAATCTCTCCTATGTGTCATGGTGTCAATTTTTTTCTGATAACTTTCCTGTCAAGCACCTTGGGACATTTTACTACATTAAAGGTGAAAAATAAATGCAAGTTGTTGTTGTTGTTGTCGTCACACCAAGTCCCATTCATCCATCACCTGTGTGCTTGTTGATCTATGTTGGCTCCCATTTAACCAATGTCTCGATTTTAAAATTCTCATTGCTGTTTTCAAATCAGTCTATCAGCTTCTCCCTGTCTCTGTAATCTCCTCTAGTCTCAGAACCCTCCGAAATATCTGCGCTCCTCTAATTCTGGCCTCTTGAGCATCCCCAATTTTAATCGTTCTACCATTGGTGACTGTGCCTACAGTTGCCAAGGCCTTAAGCTCTGCAATTCCTAATCCTCTCTGCCTCCATATCCTCCTTTAAGACACTCCTTAAAACCTACTTCTATGATCAAGCTTTTGGTCATCTGCCCTAATGTCTCATTATTTGGCTCTTGTAATATAGCTCCACCTAGTGGACTACTGTGGTAATGCAACTACTGCTGTAGATAATAAAAGGATTTAATATAGTCACATGAACACAGTTGGAGCCATCTTGTAGAATGTGTTGTTAGTGATGTAGCAAAAATATATCACCTTTGGCGACGTAGGATAGGATAATCGGATTCCCTAGCTGATATATTTGTTAGTGGATCATCCTGCCAGTCAAAAGAGAGACTTTGAGAGATTCTTTGTTTCGCAGAATAGCTAAAAATCCAAGGTAAATTACAAGCACACTTAGCTGAACTGGCATAGTCCAGATGGCCGCGGCTATGGGAACAATAGGGCGCTGGGGTGAGTTCCATCATGACCAAGAGACTTTCAGAGCGTATGTGGAGCAGCTAGAAATGTTTTTCACCGCAAATAGTATCGTTGAGGTCCCCGACGATGGAAACCATAACCGGGAGGTTTTAAAAAGAAAACGGGCTATTTTCTTGACTGAAGTAGGCCCGGAGGTGTATGAAACCCTGAAAAATGTGCTTGTTCCCGTCAAGCCAAAGGACACACCACTGATGGAGATTTCAGCATTACAGTCCTGAGCCACTAGAAATCGCTGAAAGTTATAGTTTTCG
Source organism: Pristiophorus japonicus (assembly GCF_044704955.1). Classification (NCBI taxonomy): domain Eukaryota; kingdom Metazoa; phylum Chordata; class Chondrichthyes; family Pristiophoridae; genus Pristiophorus; species Pristiophorus japonicus. The sequence goes on from NC_091981.1 coordinate 104,644,647, forward strand.
AAAACGAGATCAGTTAAATGACGAGAGTATCAGTGAGTACATTGTAGCTTTAAAGAAGCTATCCATTCAGTGTCATTTCGAAAACTTTCAGGACCAAGAATTGCATAACAGCTTTGTTTGTGGGGTGAAAAATGAACAAATCAGAAGTAAGTTGTTGACAACCCCCAACTTGACTTTTGACTTAGCTGGTCAGACAGCTACGTCAATGGATATAGCCGACCAATATGTCCAAGAATTTCTTGCCATTTTCATTTGTCAGACAACTGAGGTGAATCGACTGCAGTTTAAAAGTAAAAAGCAACCGTGCACTGAAGTTGTGCTATCGGTGCCTGGGACAACACGTTGCTCAAAGTTGTCCATATGTGAGGGCAGAGTGTTTCTTCTGTAAGAAAACAGCGCATCTTGCGAAAGCATGCCGACTGAAGAGTAAACCAACTTTCAATGTTAGAAGTATAAATTGCCAGACACTACACAGCATTGAAGAGAAGCAACAGGACGAGGGGGTTTTGGAGATAGAAACATAGAAAATAGGTGCAGGAGTAGGCCATTCGGCCCTTCGAGCCTGCACCACCATTCAATAAGATCATGGCTGATCATTCACCTTAGTACCCCTTTCCTGCTTTCTCCCCATACCTCTTGATCCCCTTAGCCGTAAGGGCCATATCTAACTCCCGCTTGAATATATCCAATGAACTAGCATCGACAACTCTTTGCAGTCAGGAATTCCACAGGTTAACAACTTTCTAGGTGAAGAAGTTTCTCCTCATCTCGGTCCTAAATGGCTTACCCCTTATCCTTAGACTGTGTCCCCTGGTTCTGGACTTCCCCCACATCAGAGTGAGTGAGTGAGTGAGTGTGAGTGAGTGGGAGAGTGAGTGAGTGGGTGGGTGGGTGAGTGATTGGGTGAGTGAGTGATTGGGTGAGTGAGTGATTAGGTGACTGAGTGGGTGGGACATCATCAGGAACATGAGGGTATCTAACAACGATTTGCGCTGCATCGTCATCCAAGTAGACGTTGCAGGAACTACAATACCCATGGAAATCAATACAGGTGCATCTGTGAGCGTAGTACGGGAATCGCTATATCTCGACAAGTTGAGTAATTTTTCAACTGGAGAAATTGAAGCTGGAGCTGTGAGGCTACGCAGGAGAGAAAATTTCTGTTGTAGGATGTATCACCATACCGGTGAAATACAGTTTCAGAGCTTGCCTCTTAGTAGTGGCAGGAGACAAGCTTGCCTTGACAGGTAGAAATTGGTTGGGATTGCTGAAGCTGGATTGGAATCAGATTTTACGTGTGGAAACAGAATTTGCATCAAAAGATGATGTCATCAAGCAGCATTCGAAGGTGTTTTGTGAAACAGGCAATCCAATCCAAGACTTCAAGGTGAGTGTCAGAGTGCAGAAGGTCGCAAGACTAATTTACTGCAAGCCACGTCCCGTACCATAAGCACTCAAGGAGAAAGTTGAACAAGAACTCAAAAGACTAGAAAATGGGAACATTATCTCTAAGGTAGATCTAAGTAATTGGGCTACACCCATTGTTGTTGTACCTAAGTCAGATGGTAAGGTAAGGTTGTGTGATTATAAAGTAACCATAAACTAAGTTCCAGAGGGTAATCTACCCAATACATTACCAAATATAGAAGATTTGTTCACAACGCTGACAAGTGGCCAGATCTTCTCAAAGTTAGATCTGACCTACAACTTGAGCTAGATGAGGAGGCCAAGTCATGCTTGACTATAAATACTCATCTATGCCTATATCAATTTAATAGGCTACCATTTGGAGTGTCTACCGTCCCCACCATATTACAAGGGATGATGAACCAGATTTTGCAAGGCCAATCCATGAGAAGCACAGAGTATGAGTGAATTCTCACATGTGAGTTATTTCAAAACTCAGTGGAGTATTTAGGGCACAGAGTAGACAAAGATGGTTTACATCCAACCAAGGGAAGGCTGGATGCAATCAGAAATGCACCTACTCCCAAGAATGTCACTGAACTTTGATAATTTTGGGTCTTTTGAACTATTATGGGAAGTTCCTACCAAATTTGGCTACAGCATTACATCCACTGGATGATTTGTTGAAAAAACAGGTCCATTGGAACTGGTCAGAAGAATGCGACACAGCATTCCAAGGAGTGTAAAAGCCAGTTGGTAGAGAGTACCAAGTTAGTTCACTATGACATATCTAAGATCATCAAGCTAGCATGTGATGCCTTTCCATATGGAGTTGGGGCAGTGATCTCTCAACTACTCATTAGTGTGGACACACGAATTCTTTTTGCTTCACGCACTCTCAGTGCCAGTGAATGTAATTATGCACAGATCGAAAGGGAAGCTTTGGTATTGATTTTTAGGATCGAGAAGTTCCACAAATACCTGTATGGTCATAAGTTTACCATAGTTACTGACCATAAGCCGCTGACAGCAATCCTCCATCCAAAGTCCACAGTTGCAACCTTATCTGCAGCCCGAATGTAGAGATGGGCTTTGAATGTCAGCAAATATGTATCACCTTGACTACAGACGATCAGCTGATCACAGTAATGCTGATGCTATGTCCAGGTTACCATTCCCATCACAAGTTACACCCAATAGGGAAGAAGTGTTCTATTGTTCATACATTGAGGAACTGCCAGTCACAGCTGAAGAGATTGGTAGAGCAACCAAACGTGACCCAGTTATGTCAAAGGTGTATAATTACATAGCAAATAGCTGGCCAAACCAGGTATCAGAGGAAGATATTCATGCATTCTTTGTTCGTGGGAATGAATTATCAGTGGATAAAGATTGTATCATGTGGGGTGCAAGAGTAGTTATTCCAAATAAGTTCAGGTCCAAATTGTTAGGAGATCTTCATGACCACCACTTGGGAATGTGCTTGACCAAGGGTTTTGCATGCAGTTACTTATGGTGGCCAGGTTTAGATACAGCTATAGAGTACATCGTCAGCCAGTGTACAACATGTCAATCGGTAAGCAAGAAACCAACATCAGTACCATTACAGCCATGGAAATGGCCTCCCATGGTTTGGCAAAGTTTATATGTGGATTTTGCTGAGCTAGATGGACAACAATTGTTCATTGTGACTGATAGCCATTTGAAGTGGGTAGAGGGTTTCCGATGCGGAAAATAACAAGCGAAACACTAGACAATTTGCGAAGATTGTTTTCTTCATTTGGTCTCCCAGTCTGATAATAGGCTGCAACTTTGTTCAGAAGAATTTGCACAGTTCATGAACAGAAACGGTGTGAAACATACCAAAGTTCCACCGTACCACCCTGCTTCAAATGGTGCAGCAAACGCACAGTACAAATTGTAAAACATGCCCTCATCAAACAAATGTTGGAACCAAATCCAAGGAAACGACAGTTGTCGTTGGACCACAAATAGGCTAATTTTCTAATTACTTATCGTAATACTCCTCATACAACTACTGGTAGAACACCAGCAGAGTTGTTTCTCCAATGACAGCCACAAACCAGGTTCTTGTTGTTACAGCCAAACCTGGCACAGTCAGTAGCAGAGAAACAATTAATACAGAAAGAGAGTCATAATCGAGGTAGAGTAAGAGAGAGAAGTGTGAAATTGAATCAGAAGGTGAGAGTGAAGGACCATCATCATAAATGGTTAAAGTGATTACCAGGAAGAGTAGAGAAGATATTTAGCCCTCGCACATATTTGGTCAAGATGTTTGATCATGGAAAGGTTAGGTTTATTCACATTGATCATATTTTACCGACAGATGTGGAAGGAGTTGACAGTTGGAAAGATTCGATTATTTCTGATGAGTCAGATAGGCTTGTTACAAGTAGAGTTCCAATAGTAAATCCTACATCAGATGTATTAGAAACAAGTCCACGGGAAAGTCAGAATTTAAGTCCGAGTCTGAATCAGAAAGACACAGTCTGAAGTTGTAGAGTCCACATGAAGATCAAGGGTTACCCTTGGAGGGAAAACTCTCCTCAGGCTCAGTCTAGAATGAGTCTAAGTTCGACACCGTGTTTGGAAAGTTCTGTTCGCGAGCGAAGGTATCCTCTTCGAAACAGAAAACCAGTGGTTAAGTTTGATTTGTAAATATGGAAAAATAAGTCCATAACCTATGTTGTGTATAACCATGCAAGTTATATATGATTATTTTGTTATGGTTACTTCTTCAATAAGGAGGGAGATGTGTAATATAGCTCCCCTAGTGGATTAATGCTCCACCTAGTAGACTATTATGGTAATGCAACTACTGCTGTAGATAATAAAAGGGTCATGTGATATAGTCACTTGCGCAGTTAGAGCCATCTTGTAGAGTTGTGTTGTTAGTGATGTCGTAAGAATCTATCACAGCTCTGTGGGTCAAATTTTGTTTTATAAAGTTCCTATGAAATGCTTTGGGACATTTTACTATATTAAAGGGGCTATATAAATACAAGTAATTGTTGTTGTAATATTTCCAAGCGAGAACCCTGCGCCTTCAGTTTGTGCCATTCCCAGAGCCATTACCATCAGGGGAGGACACTTGCTGAGTCTCTGAATATATTCAAGGCTGGTATAAGTAGATTTTTGGGGTCTAGGGGAATCAAGGGATATGGAGCTCGGGCGGGAATGTGGAGTTGAGATCGATGATCAGCCTCAAATTGCTGGAGAAATACCACCAACGATGTCTCCGCAAGATCCTGCAAAGCCCCTGGGAGGACAGACGCACCAACGTTAGCATCCTCGATCAGGCCAACATCCCCAGCATCGAAGCACTGACCACACTTGACCAGCTCCGTTGGGCAGGCCACATTGTTTGCATGCCTGACACAAGACTCCCAAAGCAAGCGCTCTACTCGGAACTCCTACACGGCAAGTGAGCCCCAGGTAGACAGAGGAAATGTTTGAAGGACATCCTCAAAGCCTCCTTGATAAAATGCAACATTTCCACCGACACCTGGGAGTCCCTGGCCAAAGACCACCCTAAGTGGAGGCAGTGCATCTGGGAGGGCACTGAGCACCTCGAATCTCGTCGCCGAGAGGATGCAGAAAACAAGTGCAGGCAGCGGAAGGAGCATGCGACAAACCAGTCCCACACACCCTTTCCTTCAACGACTGTCTGTCCCACCCTTGACAGAGCATGTCATTCCCGTATTGGACTGTTCAGTCACCTAAGAACTCACTTTTAGAGTGGAAGCAAGTTTTCCTCGATTTCAAGGGACTGCCTATGATGATGATGAATGGTGGAGCAGGCACGAGGGGCCATATGGCCTTCACCTGCTCCTACTTCTTATGTTCTTATTGCAAGCAGTTTCCTTTATTATTTGCATCTTTGCTTTTTACCAAATAGCTTTGCAATAAGCATTTAGTGTTCTTACTCGGAACCTGTTGGTAAAACACTTTAAATTTAGGACTTTTATTCAGAGCTTCCCTCCAAGCTTGAATACTACATAAGAACATAAGAATTAGCAGGTGTAGGCCATTTGGCCCCTTGAGCCTGCTCTGCCATTCAATAAGATCGTGGCTAATCTACTTTTGATGAAGACGTTCCACAAGCTGCTATTAATGTGGTTACCATTTCATGTAATTCTTCCAACAGGTAATGCTTTACATTTACATAAGAAATAGGAGCAGGAGTAGGCCATTTGGCCCTTCGAGCCTGCTCTGCTATTCAATAAAATGATGGCTGATCTGATCTTGGCCTCAACTCCACTTTCCTGCCTGCTCCCCATAACCCTATAGTTCAAAAATCTGTCCCTCTCCATCTTAAATATATTCAATGACCCAGCCTCCACAGCTCTCTGGGCTAGAGAATTCCAAAGATTCACGACCCTCAGAGAAGAAATTCTCCCTCATTTCTGTTTTAAATGGGCGACCCCTTATTCTGAAACTATGCCTCCTAGTTCTAGATTCCCCACGAGGGGTAAGATCCTCTCTGCATTGACCCGGTCAAGCCCCCGCAGAATCTTATATGTTTCGATAAGATCACCTCTCATTCTTCCAAACTTCAATGAGTATAGGCCCAACCTGCTCAACCTTTCTTCATAAGACAACCCCTTCATGTCAGGAATCAACCTAGTTCATGTCAGGAATCAACCAGAGAACCTTCTCTGAACTGCCTCCAATGCAAGTATATCCCTCCTTAAATAAGGAGTTTGTGTTTGTCATATGCTAAAACAAACTAATTACCACTACATTCATAATCCTGAAAATGGTTTCCACAATAGGCGACAAGGTTCATATGGTGGTACAATCCACGAATCATCCATGTTGTCAGTCATAACATTTCTAGTAGTTCACAGTACATGCTGGGAGCTGTAGCCGCCACAGCCCTCTGGGGCAGAGAATTCCACAGATTCACAACTCTCTGAGTGAAGAAATTCCTCCTGTTGCACCTGCTATAAAGTGCTGGAGAGGCTACTACTCTGAATAGTGAAAACGTAATTTATCATCCAATTAAAAAAAAGTTTACCAACTCTGGTGAGACCACTTACAAATTTCTTTCCATTTTTTTTTTACTAGAGATATGTACCTCTTCCCCAACCCAGCACCGATTGTAATAAAATGACTGACTCAGCGCAAGCAGCCCAACAAGAGATTTGCTAGTGTATAAAAAATATTATGTATTGCATGCGCCGGCACTCTGTTTCAGACATATCTATTCCATTCCCTCCGTAGATTCCATTCTGTGATTGATGCAGCAACAATTCATAGAAGTTGTAAGCTGGAAACACATAGTTGAGCAAAATAGTATAATGAGAGCATGCAAAATATGAGTTCTTTTAAACAAAAGATCCTGTGTGTTATGCACTGCAACATCTTTTTTCTTGTTAACTGTCTTGGCGTGTTTCCAAAGTGAAGGCGCTCGCCGATCATTATGCTGACAGCTGCCCACAGACTTTTCTAGGGCTTTTGAGCATTGGATCCAGCATGGCGCCCTCTACAGGGGATCTGTGATGTGTGTGAGTAGGTCATACAACAGTGAGGCTCTTCAAACAATCAGATTGATGAAGCCTCAATGAGACATGCAGAGTGTAAACCAGGAACTATAAATTAGATGTAATTTGATGTAAAATCATGTACATAAAGCAAAATAGAGGTAAAGAGGTAAAGGATTATAAGAGCGAGATAAAAGAGACAGAAGAAAAAAGTTTACAAAAATGTCATTATTATAAAATGTCTCCAATATTAATTAAATTCTGAAGAATGAAACGCCACACTTGTAAAATTAAATTTTCAGTGCCAGAGAGCTTGTTTGGCAATAATTATGACTTAGCATAGCATTAAAAATCCACATACACCTGAATGCACCAGGCCTAATTTTTTCTGGCATATTTAGTGGGTAACTGGTGGGTAATTACAGCAACTTCACACACTTACGTGGATTTCAATGCTGAGTCTATCAGCAAGAAACTGTTATAGCGCAGTCTGTAGAAGAGCAGTTTAACTCGGACCGCAGATTTCCGCATTTAACTGCATGTGCGGACTACAGAAGTTGGTGTCCGATTTACTCCATAATAACAGCTATTAGCCTCAACATTATCAACGCAAAATTCCTGCTATTATGTGGGCTGTCAATGAGCTTGGATAATAATTTCTAGAGGAACAGTTGCAATTCAATTTTGAATGTACCTGAAAAGCACACAATTTTCCCAAGCGTTTTTGTCACTTGTGTATTCATCAAACTGCGAATGCAGTGTTACTTACAATATAAGCCTGCATTCAGTCATCAGGCATTCATTCAGATCAAACTGCTCTCTGCAAATCTGAGTTCATCTTCCATGTTAATAGCTATGTGATAATGTTTCTAGCAGAATTTACTTCATGGAAACTATAGCTGCTAATACAGACTATTGAAAGATCAATGTACATCACAGGATTATTATTTTAGTATTTAACAGAAGCTTGCTGTTTGGTGATAATACAAAATAACTGGTATTAGTGTTTCTTTGAGCACTTTCATGAAGTAAGGAGAAACAGATGGTTACTTAATCATTAGGCACCAACTGTTCAAAACATTTTCTTGCATGAATAATCAATTAATCCCTGAAAGAAACAATTATTCAGCAATGTATCTGTATCATTATCCCACTTGTGCCTTTTTAAAATAAAACACAACAGAACCACAGGTTTCTCCCAAACCAACCTTTGATTTTTGTTAACTTTCAGGCTCCAAGAAAACTCAGTACTACCTCCATATGTGAGGGAATTCCTCACTACCTGTCCATCCATCATATTATTTCGAGCATTCAGGAATTTTGTTGAGGGTGGGGGTTCTTCCCATCGGCCATTGTAACATCAGCAGAAACTCCCGACACACCATTTGATTATTGATAACTTACCACTATTTATTGATTTTCAAACTTCAACATGAAACTAAACAATAAACTAATATTTTTGCTTAGTCTGCCCTAAACTGCTTTGCACATTTGTATTAAGTCTAATACATGAAGAATGAACTGCTATGTATCAGCATCCAGCTGTAATCAACTTACAAGCTCCAGTAGTTTGTTTTTGTGAGCTATTTAGAGGTTGATCTGCTGATTAACAGCTTCATTAAATGACAGTTAACACAGCTAACCAATACCAGATTTGGCCTGGACTCCGAATTCAGTTTCCATTAACATTTAGCTTACAATAATCTGAAGATGCATTAAAATAGACAATGCAACTCCATCATGAGCAGGCTAAGGGACACAAGATTTTAAGGTACATGCTACACGCTAGAGAAACAAGCAATTTTTTTGATACTTGTTTTACATGCAAAAAAATATTGCATTTTCAGGAAGCAATTTGTAGAACAGAGGAAAAGAATGAGAACAGGAAATCAATTAAGCTAATTAGGAGTATTTGATATACATATATTGTTTATGCCTCTTGTATTAAATTGTTATAAAATGCAATCCAATATGCAGCGAGAGAGACTGCCCAAACTAATTTGGTGAACAACTCCTACAGAAGACAGAAAGAGATTGAACCCATCAGTCTCCACTGTCCTTTCATCTCTGGATCCAAGGTTTAAATCTAGCCCATTCACCTATTGTAAGCAGACAAATGGTTATAACTCATTTGCCTGTGACAATCACTTGGCTTTAGTTGCCTACATCTGTCAAAAAAATTGCCTTAATTATGCCAGGGTTGACCCTTAAGGAGTGAACCCCTAGAATTGTCAGTCGGTATTGAGATAGGATATTTTTGTACCCGATTCCCCAAGCTACTTTATTCCATTAAAAGGCAAGTTTGTGCCGAGTTAGCTGATCTGATCTGTGGCAGTGACAGGAGCACAACAATTAACTTTACTACTCTAGTCTAGAGGAGTGGTGTAAAAGTAAACAAAAGCTTAGCTCCTGCTTCTGATTGCTATCCTCTGCTGGAAGTTTGTGGGACTGTTAGATGAGGACAAGATTGGCCTCAGTAGCGATGCTCCCATTGTCAAAGAGCCAGAAGGCACTCACTATCAAGGCCCTCGTGAATAATGTCACCTGCCAAAGTACCAAAAGCGACAGGTACATGTGGAAGTACATCCTAGCAAGACGTGAACACCTTTAGGAGAGGGAAGGAGGGAGGGGAGGTGATTTGGTGAAGGAAAAAAAGTAACCGTGAGTTGTATACTGTGGCAAACTGGATATCTTCACCCAGTCATGTCTACAGAACAATACTGCAGATCTGAAAGGGAAAAAAAAACCTTGCTATTTAAGGAACTAGCTTCTAAGAACCTAACTGAGGCAATGTATCAATTCTATATTCATTTCTTAAATAGAAATAGCATACAGATAAATTAGGAAGGTTGGGACACGGACACAAATACATTAGTATATGTAATAATAACAGAGGATCTAAAACATATAGAAAACATTTCCATTTCTAATCAGTGATATCTGTTACTTTAATGATTTTTCATTTTCTTTAAAATTAGATTTAAAACTAGTCACACTGATGAGGTGAAAGTCTCTCCTCTCTGACAGTTTGTAAGGTAATGAGATTGGGCAGTCTCATCCCACTTTTCCTGCGGACTTGGATCTGAACACAAGACTACCATGAGACCTCTAATTAAATTGGCAAAAGATTCTGAATTACGCCAAACAAAAACAATGATTGAATCCAGCACATAATTCATAGAATTTTATTTTAATTTACAATCACATTTTAATTGAATATTTAAAGAAAAAATGAATCATTGCCATCTATTTATAACATGTCACTGATTCTGATTTATGTATTATTCAAGAAAACAAAATACAGAAAGCTAAAAGTGAAAATTCATAATATAATATATCATCTTTTAGTGAAGTAATTGGTACTGAAACTCAACAAAACAAAATAGTTAACTTTCTTATCATTTCCCCAGTAACAAATAGTAAACCTACATAATATGTAACAGTCTCATACCTCATAAAACGTTCTGGTCATCTTGCTCGCAATCCAGTTTCAAAACGCTTTCATTATCTAATCCCACACAGTTAAATTAGGGACTTCTGGGCGCACAATTATATAAGCTGTTCACTAAAAAACTAGACAGCCTCGCTGGGATCCTGATTTATGGCTATAGAATTATCCTGTCCTTTTTTGTTGGACAACTGAAGTTACTTGAACACTCACTGATAAAGTCTCATGATTATTTTCTCAAAATACTTTTCGGTGTTGGTCAAGTTTAAATATTCTCCTCTTCACGCAGGAACTGAAATACCGAAGAGAAGTCTTTCTGAGCATAGCCCCGTGCACACATCATCCTGTAAATCTGATGGGACAAGGCTCCTAATAGAGCAGGAGTTTTAGTATTTGTGGCAGTGTTTTGTGCTAATCCCAGATCCTAAACAGAAGAAAAGGAAGGACAGTTAGAGAATGATTTATTAAACCTTACTTTAGAACTTAACACTGTGACCCGATTGAGGCCACAAATGACTGGACAATTATTACAATAAATTACTAATACATGCCAGCATTTTTTTGGTCAACAAGGTGTCTGAAACATATGGGAATCAATCATCATATTTTAAAATCCACAAGCCAAGCTACTGAAAAATCAGGTAGATTTCCTGTTTGCCTGATATAAAGTGCACACTCATCTGAAGTGTGCCTAGATGGTGAGTAGTGCAAACACGGCACTTTCCAAGTTTTCACCTCTAGACATCTTTTCAAGAAATCTTTTTTGCTTGCCATTTAATCGTTGAACTTTGCTCTGTGACAGAAGTACATATTCCTGATTTGTAATTCTTACCTCTTGTTCCCTTCTCTCTTCTTCCTCCATTTGTTGTGTTCAGACCAATTTAGGACCACACTTATCTTCCAAAGACTCCCAACCAAAATATTAACCTGTTTTCTCTCTACAGAAGCCGATGGACCTGCTGGAAATCCTGTATTTCTAACATTTTCTGTTTTATTATAGAGCTTTAGCTCTTCAAAGGAAGTAAAACCTAGGACTTGCATTGTATCAGACAATAGCATATACATATGATCCTATTAATTGTGCAGTAACTCAGCACACTGGAGTTCAAATGCATTGTTCACATAGCTTAATAGAGTGAGGGACTGTATTTGCCATTCCACGCAATGTGGAAAGGTACAGAATGAAGGTCAGGCATTTTCCAGAGCTAGAGCATTAAAAATGGACTGAAAGGCAAGTCACTGAAACTGCCCCTCTTAGCCAGGGCATTTTGCCTGGCATGGAGCAATCTAGAAAGCAGCAAAATGGGAAGAGTATCCATCCAAAGCACTATAGATTTCTGAAAGACATATCTTTGCTGTTCCAAGGAATGGTAGCACAAAGAATTGCAAGTCACCAAATGACAAAGTCATCATCTCGACTGGACCATCAAAAAAGCAAACAGTGAGCTGAGGTGTATGATAGACCAGAAAGCCCTAGGTTTCAGTGAGTGTACTGAGTTCGTTGGTCCCAGCAGGGACAGGATTTGGTGTTCAACAATTGGCTTTAATACCAATATTAAGCACCTCCAATCAGCTGGTTATAGAATGGCATCAGAAGAAGCCATTGAGAGCAAGCTTCCTGCCTTCTCTCAGTCGACTGAATAACATGTGGCATGGATGATCTAAAGGGGACAGGGAAAAAAATTGAGTGCTAACGATTTCTTTATTTAAAAAAAAGTACCTTTGCCATCAATGTTGTAGCAAATCCACCTTGATAATCATTAGCAGAAGGGACACCCTCCATCACTCCCGGTACAGGGTTGTAGGTGTCACTTGACCAGCATCGACCTGAGCTCATATTCAGAATTTTCGCCAGAAGCTTCGGGTCAAGCCCTAGCCTGTCAAAAGTTACAGATGAGTAGTTTTAGGGTCAAAGTGCAAGCAGGGTTGACCAGTTATCTGCTGTTTGACCCCACAAAGTCATTTGTCTCATTCTAGTAAGTGTCTTCCAAAATGATACCGCATTTATTTTGGATTTATGACATGACATTAAAGTGATTCTAACTCAGACCAGCATATACAAATTGAACCAAGCTATTAAATACATGGTCAATAAACTTTAAAGAGACAGTACTCTCTGCTGGCTTGCACAGGCTGGATATAAATGGTATCAAAAGAATATCCGCACAACATTTTGTTTTCCTTATTCTAATCTTTATTTCATAAATTGTTGAATCTTACAACTAATCAGCCAACAAATATTTCTCTCAGGATTCCTATAAACGGCACAAACAAATTCTAGTATGTATCTTTATTTTGTAACTTGATCTACATGGTTACCCAAATTTAAATACATGGCTCCCGTTGCTCCGATTTTTAAAAACAGGTCATTTTGTGTTTCAAAATACCAGTTCACTGTGGGGATGGTAATTGCTGTACATTTTGTAATGGGGGAATATGGATATAGGGGAGCCTTTTACATGTATATCTATGAAGTAGAAGCTGCAATCATAAGCATTGTTAAAAGTCGTTCAAAATAGAAAATTCACCAATGCAATTTGTTTAGCCAACAAATCTCAAACTTGGTGGCTGGACATCAAACACAAAGTTGCAAATTCAACCATGATGTTTTGCAGGGATTGGTGGCAAGTTTTTGAGAAAAGTCTGGACCTATTTTGGCAAGGCAGAAGTTTGACATGAATGCTTTTTTAACATACAGTTAAATCATTTTATGTTCTGATAAAGAGCACAATAACATGCCCATTGTGGTAACAAAACTAATTATTGAAGTATGCAAATAGATAAATGCAATCATAACCAAACTGTAATTAGTAACATTATGAATGGCAAACAGTGGGGAACAGCACAATGCTTTACTACATGAACGGTCAATAATAATTAGACTTATAAATAGGTGACATTTTGAGAAGTGATTTGCTGAATCTTCATACAAGGGTTTCAAACCTTACATGGTCTCTTTGAGACTCCCAAACTCTGTCTTCACACTCACACAGAGGCATCAAGTTGTATATTATAATATCCGTAAAGAAGAAACAGCGTGGAGTAGCATAATGCAAGGCACATCTTCATGGTTATCACTAATACATTTCACAAAACTTTCCAATATAAATAATTCTATTTTTTTTTACACACAGTACAAGATGTACTGCAGCAACTCACCAAGGCTTCTTCGGCAGCACCGCCCAAACCCGCGACCTCTACCACCTAGAAGAACCAGGGCAGCAGGCGCATGGGAGCACCATCACCTGCAAGTTCTCCGCCAAGTTACACACCATCCTGACTTGGAAATATATCGCCATTCCTTCATCGTTGTTGGGTCAAAATCCTGGAACTCCCTCCCGAACAGCACTCTGGGAATTCCTTCAGCACAAGGACTGCAGCGGTTCAAGGCGGCGGCTCACAACCACCTTCTCAAGGGCAATTAGGGATGGGCAATAAATGCTGGCCTTGCCAGCGATGCCCACATCCCACAACAAATTTTTAAAAAAGAAACACGTAGTGCAACTAATCAGTCTAGAGAACGCATATGATTAGGACCATTAATGCAACTGGTTAGTGCTGACGCATCATTATGTGCAGATATATGCTTATGGAGTATTCAGTCATGTTAACAACCTATTCAATCCATCTTACTGTGAACACCTACAGTCCCAAGATCTTTATAGCTTCTCCATTAATACTATCCCAGCCATAGTTATAACATCTATGCACTGATTGAAATCTTCTGTGTTCTCTTCACAGAGCAAAGTGAGATAAGCACTTCCAGAAGTACAAAAAAGCACCAGTCACCACACCCTTGTCACCAACAGCCTAGCCATCTAGAACCAACCCAGATATGTACACTATGTTCAACACAGCTAGGTAGAAATCACAGGAGAGTGAATAATAAACACTAATGAGGAAGTGACAAGTGCTAAGTAATGAGGGGTAAAGAGTAATAGTTGAAAGATCTAGGCACTATAGGACCTCTCCCATAATTGTAGGAGCATGCTGACCGCAGCACACAAGCAGTGGGAAAGAATCACCTGCATTGTTGAGCATCTTGGTGGCAGATGCAATGATTTCACTTCAGGAGTCCTTGGAGCAGATAGGCTCTGGCATCTCCAACTTCAAAGTTTGTGTCGCAACTTTCGCCTGAACAGCAGATGCCTGCTGAACAGTAGTAGCATCCACTCCAACATTAGCACAGACTACAACTGCACTGAAATGTCTCCCACAATAGATGTCACTGTTGCTGCAGCCAGCATGAGAACATAAGAACATAAGAATTAGGAACAGGAGTAGGCCATCTAGCCCCTCGAGCCTGCTCCGCCATTCAACAAGATCATGGCTGATCTGGGCGTGGACTCAGCTCCACTTACCCGCCCGCTCCCCATAACCCTTAATTCCCTTATTGGTTAAAAATCTATCTATCTGTGACTTGAATACATTCAATGAGCTAGCCTCAACTGCTTCCTTGGCCAGAGAATTCCACAGATTCACAACCCTCTGGGAGAAGAAATTCCTTCTCAACTCGGTTTTAAATTGACTCCCCCGTATTTTGAGGCTGTGCCCCCTAGTTCTAGTCTCCCCGACCAGTGGAAACAACCTCTCTGCCTCTATCTTGTCTATCCCTTTCATTATTTTAAATGTTTCTATAAGATCACCCCTCATCCTTCTGAACTCCAACGAGTAAAGACCCAGTCTACTCAATCTATCATCATAAGGTAACCGCCTCATCTCCGGAATCAGCCTAGTGAATTGTCTCTGTACCCCCTCCAAAGCTAGTATAACCTTCCTTAAGTAAGGTGACCAAAACTGCACACAGTACTCCAGGTGCGGCCTCACATACCCTATACAGTTGCAGAAGGACCTCCCTGTTTTTGTACTCCATCCCTCTCGCAATGAACCATCCCTCTCGCAATGAGGCTCAAATCCAAGCAGCAGTTGAGATTGAGTTTACCTCACTTTGTAATAGAATAAAGGCAATGATGGTGCAGAGATAGAGGCCCATTGCTGTTGAAGATTCTCGGCTCCCGATGAGCTCTAAATAAGAGGACAAACCCTTGCAAAATGATTTATTGAGTGATCAACAGCAGGAGGGCCTTCTTATCAACGATTACAGTGGCCATGGCCCTTGCCTTGGAACAACATAAAGTGACAGACTACAGCACCTGCCAAAGTATGGGTCCCACTGTGACTGCAGCTGATGACATCCCTAGTTCTGATGCTGGCTCATTAGGCATTGCTATCAAAATAGGTAGCATGTCTCCCACATCCTCTGTGGTTACATCTGCACTTTGAGCTTGAGCACTGGTTCTCCTTCCACTAGAGGAGCATATATAGCTAGGCACCAACATCCAGCTGTGGCAACAAAAAAAAAAATCACAATTTAAACAGGACAAGCACACAGGATAACAACAGATAGGGCATGCACATAGTGTAACTAAATAAAGTTTAACGATTTTATTTATTATACCCTGTACTTGATTTTCCCCCATGATGAATGAACATCAAGTGTAGTCTTCAGGTGAAAGGGGATTAGAGGATGGGGAATAATTGGATCAGTGTGAAGATGCATTTCAGTCCCCATTTTAAAGTCATACATTCTGTCTTTATTTTTATGCAATACTGCGACAAAACTTACAGCAATTTGGGAGATAGAGAAGTAGAGCTGGTTGGAGCACAATAGTTTTTCTGCAGTTCAGGCTGAGACAAAACTGAGGCACTACCAAACCACTACTGGCAAAAGGTTATAATTACAGTGTAACAAGTTTACATAGGTAGTTTCCATTATAAATGTGAGTATAGAAAAATAATAATGGAAAAGGTTGACATGAAGTACCTACATATGAATATTATAGTGGACATAGATGCAATTGTGTTTTTTTTTTATCACCATCAAGACATTTTTTGTTATTGATTAAAGTAAAATTAAGCTCAGTGCCAACAGTTCACATTATGGTAAGATGATAATTATGTATTTTCAAGGTTTGATTTCCATTATAGAGCACTGTACCGCATGCAAGAAATGTCACTTCTCGGTGCTTGGAACGTACCTGTCTGAGTGTGATCACCTATACTGCCACTGGTAAAGAAACGATGACTGACCAATGCCTCTGCAGCCCCTTCCCCACAAGTTTGTAGACCTGGTTGACAGCCTGCCTATGTGGCCTGAAACTGCTGATGCAATATGTCTCGGACATGCCCAAGTAGCGGAATCTCTGTGAAGTGACATGGTATGGGGGAAGGGAAGCTCTTCTTATATGCCTTATATTTGTCATGGCCCACTTCTGCAAGATTACCATTGTATGGTTCGATACCTATCTGTTCCAATGCAAGCAGTGCATTTCCACAAATGACCCTTCCCCCTGCACCCACAATTGCTCCCTCTGGAATTTTCCAAAGATCCATCCTTTACCCCTCCATTTCTTCATCGAAATGCAGCTCATGGGACACCATCCGCAGCATGAAGTTAGCTTCTATAGGGCCCAAGTTTCCACATGATTTGCGCCTGATTTTTAGGAGCAACTGGTGGAGAACGGACTATCTTAGAAATCGCAATTCTCCACATTTTTTCTTTCTGGCGTTCTAGTGAGGTAGAACAGTTCTACTTTGGAACAGAATTTTTTCTTCAAAAGGGGGCGTGTCCGGCCACTGACGCCTGATTTTAAAGTTTCCACAGTGAAAACGTACTCCAAACTAAAGTAGAATGGAGCAAGTGAAGATTTTTGTAGAACTGAAAAAACCTGTTCTACACATTAAAAAATCAGGCGCAGGTTACAAATTAGGCGTCCAGAACGAGGTGGGGGCGGCGGGGGGGAAGGGAAGTCATTAAATTCTACAATCAATCCTTATTTATACTTATACAAATATTATACAAATAAATCCAACCTGAATAAACATTTATAAGCAAAGAAAAGATTAAATAAACCATCTTCCTACCTGTGTGAAAGTGCTTCAGCCATCGTTCGTTGCCGCGGGGGGTGGGGAAGGAAACCGCCGTTTGCCGCCGCGGAGGGGGGGGAGGGGAAGGAGACAGCGGTTTGCCGCTGCGGAGAGGAGGGAAGGGAAGGAGACAGCGGTTTGTTGCCGCGGAGGGGAGGGAGGGGAAGGAGACAGCGGTTTGCCGCCGCGGAGGGGAGGGAGGGGAAGGAGACAGCGGTTTGCCGCTGCGGAGAGGAGGGAGGGGAAGGAGACAGCGGTTTGTTGCCGCGGAGGGGAGGGAGGGGAAGGAGACAGCGGTTTGTTGCCGTGGAGGGGAGGGAGGGGAAGGAGACAGCGGTTTGTCGCCGCGGAGGGGAGACAGCGGTTTGCCGCCACAGAGGGGAGGGAGGGGAAGGAAACAGCGGTTTGTTGCCGTGGAGGGTGGGGAGGGGAAGGAGACAGTGAGAAGGCTGCAAGTGCTGATGTGCTGATGGCAATGTGCTTTTATTTAAAAAAATTTCAAAAATTAAACAGCTACAAAGAACTACAAAAATGGCCGAGTGCCAATGTTTTTTTCACACTGCGCATGCGCGAACGCTGCAACGCGCATGCGCAGCGTTGTCGGCAGGAAAAAAACTAATTTAAATAGTACCCGCCCCCTCCCACTTACAAAATCGGCACGAGTGTAGGCGCCTCCCCCCTGGGCACCGCGCCAAACAGACAAGGAGCTGCAAAGCGCTCGAGAATAGCGCTTTCTGGCGCCGTTTTAGGCGCGAAAAACGGGCGCCCAGCTCAGAGGGGCGCCCGTTTTTTATCCTGTGGAAACTTGGGCCCTATATGTGTATGATAACAACACCCAGCTCTACCTCTCCATTACTGTGTGTCAGCTTGGCTCAGTCGGTAGCATTCTCTTCCAAGTCAAATGGTTGTGGCTTGCCCTGCAATTAATAGAGCCTGACATTTCAGCGCAATACTGAGACTGCTGCATTGTTGAAGGTGAAGACTTTTGGATAAGACATTAAATTGGAGGCATACCTGATAATTAGACGCACAGAAAAGATCGCAGGGACAATGTGAAGAAAGGCAGGGAAGTACTCCCAATGTCCTGCCAACATTTATCCATCAACTAACACCACCAAAAACAGAGATTATTTGATCGTTCATTTCATTGCTGTTTGTGGGACCTTGTGCACGATTGGCTACCCAGTTTGCCTACAAAACATGGACTACAATTCAGAAGTAATTCATTGATTGTGAAGTGCATTGACATTCTCTGAGGATGCAATAAGACACCATATAAATGCAAGATTGTTCTTTTTTTATTACCCTAAACCACTTCTGTGGTGTGAGATTGTCAGACATTAAATCATGGATGAGTAGAATTCCCTCCAATTGAGCAAAGTCATTGTCTTTGGTCCCGGTCAGATATTGAAACCTTGCCACCAACTCCATCTCACTCTCTGTCAGTTTGCTTAGGATAAATATAACTATGGTGCTCTGTTCTACACACAGTGAAGCTTTAAAACTTATATCCTATCGATCAGTAAGATGGCATACCTTCATTTTCACAACATTGACCATCTATGCCTCAACGCTGTACCCACTGTTGCTGGAACTCTTACACACATCTTCATCACCCCTGGACTCAATTTCTTTAATTCCCTCTTTGCTGGCCTCCCAACCTCCATCCCTCACAAACTCCAAATCATCCAAACTTCACTGCCGGCATCCTGTCCTGCAGTAAGGCCTGCTCACCAATCACCTGCGTTAACCCATCAACCCCTATTTTCACCATCCTACTCTGACTTCCTGTCCAAATTCACCAAATTTAAATTCCCACCATCATCTACAAATACTTACGTGACCTCACCCAAGCTGACTTCTGTAGTCTTGTATCTCCGCCTGTGCGTTCCACTCCTCAGATTCTAGCCTCTTCGACCATACTTTTGGTCACCTCTTCAAATGTCCCCTATAAAGTTTCAACTTACGCTGCTACCTCTCCTCTGTTAAGTGCTATATAAATGCAAGTTGAGGTTGTTGCATGTCATGCCTCCGATACACTTTGTGCTCACAAGCATCCATCTTTTGCTCCTCCAGAAGCCTATTGCAATATTTCCCATAATGTCCACTCTGTGACACCATCAAATGCTGCAACATATCCCCTAGCTGTGCTGCTCAGAGGAGACTATTAACAAGCGTGGTTAATTCACATTAGCTACTAATCTGAAAGAAATTCTGTCGCTGCTTAATATTTTTCTGAGCATAGGGCCCGAACTTGGTGGCCTTACCGCCTGCTGCCGCCGAGTTTTTTGGAACATCACCCCTCGGTGCCAGTTTCCACTAGGCCTCCCGCCGATGGGAGGGGAGGACCGCTGGGAACCGCCACTGACAGCTGCTAGCGCGCAAGGCGTGTTAAGTTGCCTCTCGCCCGCCGAGCAGGCAGATTCTTCCGGGCGGGAGTCGGCGGCAGCATGGGGAAGGACCGCTGCGTGGAGGCAGGTCTAATCCCAACAGTAAGTATGAAGACCTGCAAAAAAAGGTTAGTAAACTTCGTTTATTTTTTTTTCAGCAATTTATGTTGATGGGGTCACCTGAAGGTCTTCCAGTGGGTTTTTTGTGTGTAAATTTTTATTGTTATGTGCTTCCCTCCTCCCTGGGCCCGACTCAATCCTCGGCAGCACTTTGGCGAGGATTGCATTTGTCACCAAGATTGGAAGCCCCTGCCCACTGCCACCCAGATTCACGGCAGAAGTCCCTTTTTTGCCACCAGGCGGTCTTTGAAGGACTTTAAAAAAAAAACTCCAGCCCAAAGTGCCATCAGATATCTCGGCGGTCCTTTGGGCGGAACTTAGCTTCCAGCAACTTCAGGTTCATCGTGTTTTACTAGGCCCTTAATAACCATAAAAATGGCCAAAAACTATTTATTTAAAAAAAATTGTTGCTGCCTGTTGTGTTCCTAACACAGATGAGACTGCACACAGGGAGGTTAAAGTAACAGTGACCTCAGTCTTTATTAAGACACTCCAGAGTGAGGAACAGGCCTTAGGGGCCGGCTTATATACAGTGAGTGCTCCCAAGGGATGCTGGAATCCCTTGGGACTGCAGGGGATGTGCTCCCTGGTGACGGAACATGGGAGTGCATGCTTTACAGATACACAACATCACTCCCGCCGCCCCCCCACCAAAGTCAAAGTGAAAACTATTTACAAGGTGAAGCGGTCGGGAGCCTTTCTTTCCCTGGTGGACCGCCTCGGTACAAATGTCTGTTCTGGTGTGTTGGATGTGCCCTCGCTGGGCTGGCGTGTTGTTAGCCCTGCAGGGCTGCTGGTGAGCCTGGTCTTGCTGGGCTGTTGGGCGTGATGGGTTCGATTTCCTGGTCCGGTGTGGTGTCGTTGATCTTTTGGGTGTGTGTTGTGGGCTCAAAAAAGGTGGTGTCTGCTGTGGGTTGTTCAGGGCAGTCTGTGAACCGCAGCCCCGTTTGGTCCAGGTGCTTTCTGCAAATTTGTCCATTGTCTAGTTTGACTACAAACACCCTACTCCCTTCTTTAGCTATCACCGTGCCCGCGATCCACTTGGGACCATGTCCATAGTTTAGCACATACACAGGGTCATTCAGATCAATTTCCCATGACACTGTGGCGTGACCATCGTTTACATTTTGTTGCTGCCGCCTACTCTCTACCTGATCATGCAGGTTGGGGTGAACCAGCAAGAGTCTGGTTTTAAGTGTCCTTTTCATGAGTAGCTCAGCCGGGGGCACCCCTGAAAGTGAGTGGGGTCTCGTGCGGTAGCTGAGCAGTACTCGGGACAGGCGGGTTTGGAGTGGGCCTTCTCTGACTCGTTTGAGGCTCTGTTTGATTGTTTGTACTGCCCGCTCTGCCTGTCCATTGGAGGCTGGTTTAAACGGGGCCGAGGTGACATGTTTGATTCCATTGCGGGTCATTACTATACTCAGGTGTGTGCTGTCGAGATCCGAGATGAACGTCTGCCTGCCCTTTTTGGTTAGCACTACGCAGTTACCCCAAAACAGGCAATCTGCCCGAATGGACAGCTCGACCGTTCGCCGCTGGAACGGCTTGATTAGCTCTTGCATTTCAACGGGGATGCTGGCCCAGCTCCCATGCAGTACATAGTTTTTTTTACTAGGGACAGCAGAGGATCTTGGCTGGTCCAAGTCCTAATCTGGCAGGCCGTGACAGGTGATTTATCAGTTTTAAATTCCGCACTGGTGAAACGCTGACCAGTATGTCAGGCCGTGGGTGGCAAACATGGCCCTCAGACTTTCAATGGTGGCGGTGGCGGTGCTTCCCGACATTATTTCACATTCAATCCATTTTGAAAAAGCATCCACCACCACCACCAGGAACATTTTACCGAGAAACGGGCCCGCATAGTCGACATGGATCCTCGACCATGCTCTGGAGGGCCAGGACCACAAACTTAGTGGTACCTCTCTGGGCACGTTGCTCAACTGAGCACACGCTGCATTGCCGTACATAGGACTCTAAGTCAGAGTCGATACCGGGCCACCACATATGGGATCTGGCTATCGCTTTCATCATTACTATACTCAGGTGTGTGCTGTCGAGATCCGAGATGAACGTCTGCCTGCCCTTTTTGGTTAGCACTACGCAATTACCCCAAAACAGGCAATCTGCCCGAATGGACAGCTCGCCCGTTCGCCGCTGGAACGGCTTGATTAGCTCTTGCATTTCAACGGGGATGCTGGCCCAGCTCCCATGCAGTACATAGTTTTTTTTACTAGGGACAGCAGAGGATCTTGGCTGGTCCAAGTCCTAATCTGGCAGGCCGTGACAGGTGATTTATCAGTTTCAAACGCTTCCATGACCATCAACAATTCTGCGGGTTGCGCCATTTTCACCCCCGTGGTGGGCAATGGTAGCCGACTGAGAGCTTCCGCACAGTTCACAGTGCCTGGCCTGTGGCGGATGGTATAATTATACACTGATAGTGCGAGTGCCCACCTTTGTATGCGGGCTGAGGCATTAGTATTTATCCCCTTATTTTCAGCGAACAGGGTTATGAGGGGCTTGTGATCGGTTTCCAGCTCAAATTTGAGACCAAACAGGTACTGATGCATTTTCTTTACCCCGAACATACACGCTGATGCCTCTTTCTCAATCATGCTGTAGGCTCTCTCGGCCTTAGACAAGCTCCTGGAAGCATAGGCGACAGGTTGCAACTTCCCCACAACATTAACTTGTTGTAATAGACACCCGACCCCGTACAACGAAGCATCACGTGTTAGCACGAGTCTTTTACACGGGTTATACAATACAAGCAGCTTGTTGGAGCATAAAATGTTTCTGGCTTTCTCAAAAGCAATTACTTGTTTTTTTCCCCCCCATACTCAGTTCTCACCTTTACGCAATAACACATGTAGGGGCTCGAAGAGGGTGCTTAACCCCGGTAGGAAGTTACCAAAATAGTTGAGGAGTTCCAGGAACGACCGCAGCTCCGTGACATTCTGTGGCCTGGGCGCATTCCTAACAGCCTCTGTCTTGGCATCTGTGGGCCGAATGCCGTCCGCTGCGATCTTTCTCTCCAAAATCTCCACTTCTGTTGCCATGAAGACGCATTTCGACCTCTTTAACCGCAGCCCTACGCGGTCCAGTCGCTGGAGGACCTCCTCCAGGTTTTGTAGGTGCTCGACGGTGTCCCGGCCAGTGACCAATATGTCGTCCAGAAACACCACCGTGCGTGGTACCGACTTGAGTAGGCTCTCCATATTTCTCTGAAAGATCGCTGCAGCCGACCGAATTCCAAACGGGCATCTGTTGTAGATGAACAGTCCCTTGTGCGTGTTGATGCAGGTGAGGCCCTTCGAAGACTCCTCCAGCTCCTGCGTCATGTAGGCCGAAGTCAGGTTGAGCTTGGTGAACGTCTTGCCTCCTGCCAACATCGCAAATAGGTCATCTGACTTCGGTAGTTGGTATTGGTCCCGTAGCGAGAAACGATTAATAGTTACTTTATAATCGCCACAAATCCTGACCGTGCCATCACTTTTGAGTACTGGAACAATCGGGCTGGCCCACTCGCTGAATTCCACTGGGGAGATGATGCCCTCGCGTTGCAGCCTGTCCAGCTCGATTTCCACTCTCTCCCTCATCATGTGAGGTACCGCTCGCGCCTTGTGGTGAATGGGTCGTGCCTCTGGGACCAAGTGGATTCGCATCTTCGCCCCGGAAAAGTTTCCGATGCCTGGCTCAAAAAGGGAAGGAAATTTGTTAAGAACCTGGGTACATGAGGCCTCATCAACATGTGATAGCGCTCGGATGTCATCCCAGTTCCAGCGGATTTTGCCCAGGCAGCTCCCTCCAAGCAGTGTGAGGCCATCGCCCGGGACAATCCAGAGTGGCAGTTCGTGCAACGTGCCCTCGTAGGTGACCTTGACCATGGCACTGCCCGGGACAGTGATAAACTCTTTGTTGTACGTTCTCAGTTTCATGTGGATGAGGCTCAGGGCTGGTCTGAGTGCCTTGTTGCACCACAGTCTCTCAAACATCTTTTTACTTATGATGGATTAGCTAGCGCCAGTGTCCAGTTCCATGGCTATGGGTAAGCCATTCAATTTTACGTTTAACATTATAGGTGGACATTTCGTCGAAAATGTGTGCATCCCGTGTACTTCAGCATCTGCCTCCTCTCTCTGAGGCTCGAAATTGTTTTGGTCCACCATGGACCGATCCTCCTCTGCCACGTGGTGGTTAGCAGGTTTTGCAGAGCCTGCAGCTCGTTGGAGGTGCCCCATTGTTCCACAGCTCTTGCAAACATACCCTTTGAAGCGGCATGAATAGGCTGAATGGAAGCCTCCACAACGCCAACAAGGTGTGAATTGCCTTGCATTCATCCTTTGTTGCGGATTCTGAATCATCTGGGTCACCTGAGGCTGCTGGCAGTTGCAGACTCGTGATTTCTGCCCTGTACATTTCAGCTCGCAAACACAGTTCCAGTTAATTTATGAACATTGCCAGCACTTATGTGCTGAGAGATTTGTTTGGTGTTATCACTGGTGGATATAAACGCCTATGCTATCGCAATGGCCTTACTGAGGGTCGGTGTCTCCACAGTCAAAAGTTTTGTAGGATGGTCTCATGGCCAATGGCCAGGACAAAAAAATATCTGAGCATTTGCTCCAGGTAGCCATCAAACTCACATTGTCCTGCAAGTCGCCTTAGCTCGGTGACGTAGCTCGCCACTTCCTGACCTTCAGATCGCTGGCACATGTAAAACCGATACCTCACCATCAGCATGCTCTCCCTCGGGTTAAGATGCTCCAGAACCAAAGTACACAGCTCCTCATACAACTTATCTGTGGGTTTCACCGGAGCTAGAAGATTCTTCATGAGGCTGTAGGTCGGTGCCCTGCAGACCGCGAGGAGGACCGCTCTCCTTTTTGCAGCGCTTCCTTCTCCGTCCAGCTCATTGACTACAAAGTACTAGTCTAACCGTTCGACATAAGCTTCCCAGTCCTCACCTTCCGAGAACTTCTCCAGGATGCCCACAGTTTGCTGCATCTTTGCGTTGGATTCGTGTATTCATCGCCTGTTATTGTGTTCCCAACACAGATGAGACTGCACACAGGGAGGTTAAAGTAACAGTGACCTCAGTCTTTATTAAGACACTCCAGAGTGAGGAACAGGCTTTTGGTGCTGGCTTATATACAGTGCTCCCAAGGGATGCTGGGATCCCTTGGGACTTCAGGGGATGTGCTCCCTGGTGGCAGAACATGGGAGTGCATGCTTTACAGATACACAACATCGCCAAAGATACATTTCTTTACATCGGAACAAACTTTTAGTGCTGAAAATACAAACACTGCTATCATTAACATTTTTCTCCATGTTTTCCTACATTGATATTGCTACTCTTCATAGTGAGAGGAGATCAGGGCAAAGAACTTTTACTGTGTACCATTTTCTTTAGTCAGACTACATAAACTAAATCACAACTCTAAATGTGGTTAACATTAAAAATATGAAGTGGTAAATATTATGGATTAAGATTTCAAATTAACTGTGGTACATTGATTAAAAATTTACATTTATATGAAATCTAGTGTTGAATTGTTTTTTATACTTTGTTCAGAAAATACCTATTTTGTTTTTAGTTATACTTTTTCCACTTACTAGTCCTTCCCTCAATTAGCTCTCATTCAATAACAACAACTTGAATTTATATAGTGCCTTTAACATAGTAAAACATCCCAAGGTGCTTCACAGGAGTGTTATAAGACAAAACACCGAGCCACATAAGAAGAAAAAATGGCAGAGTTAAGGTAGTTTTAAGGAGTGTCTTAAAGGAGGAAAGAGAGGTAGAAAGGCAGAGATGTATAGGGAGGGAGTTCCAGAGTTTGGGGCCCAGGCAGCTGAAGGCATGGCCACCAATGGTTGAGCAGTTATAATCAGGGATGCTCAAGAGGGCAGAATTTGAGGAGCGCAGACATCTCGGGTGGGGGGGGGGGGGCGTGTTGTGAGGCTGAAGGAGATTACAGAGATAGGGAGGGGCGAGGTCATGGAGGGATTTGTAAACAAGGATGAGAATTTTGAAATCGAGGTATTGCTTAACTGGGAGCCAATGTAGGTCAGCGAGCACAGGGGTGATGGGTGAGCGGGACTTAGTGCGAGTTAGGACACAGGCTGCCGAGTTTTGGATGACCTCAAGTTTACGCAGGATAGAATGTGGGAGGCCAGCCAGGAGTGAGTTGGAATAGTTAAGTCTAGAGGTAACAAAAGCAGCAGATGAGCTGAGGCAGAGGCGGGCAATATTACGGAGGTGGAAATAGGTAGTTTTAGTTATGCCGCGGATATGTGGCCGGAAGCTCATTTCAGGGTCAAATATGATGCTAGGTTGCGAACAGTCTGGTTCAGCCTCAAATAGATGTTAGGTAGAGGGATGGAGTCAGTGGCTAGGGAACGCAGTTTCTAGCGGGGACCAAAGACAATGGCTTTGGCCCTCCCAATATTTAATTGGAGAAAGTGTCTGCTCATCCAGTACTGAATGTCAGACAAGCAATCTGACAGTTTAGAGACCATGGAGGGGTCAAGAACTCGTCAGTGTACATGTGAAAACTGATGCCGTGTTTTCAGATGATGTCGCCAAGTGGCAGCATATAGATGAGAAATAGGAGGGGGCCAAGGATAGAACCTTGGGGGACACCAGAGGCAGGAGTGGGAAGAGAAGCCATTGCTGGAGATTTTCTGGCTACAATTCGATAGATAAGAATGGAAGCAGGTGAGTGCAGTCCCACACAGCTGGACGACAGTGGAGAGGCGGTGGAGGAGGATAGACTGATCAATCATGTCAAAGGCTACAGACAAGTCAAGAAGGACGAAGAGGGATAGTTTACCTTTGTCACAGTCACAAAGGATGTCATTTGTGACTTTGATGAGAGCCGTTTCAGTACTGTGGCAGGGGCAAAAATCAGATTGAAGGGATTCAAACATGGAGTTCCGGAAAAGATGGGCACGGATTTGGAAGGCGACAACACGTTCAAGGGCTTGAGAGGGAACGGTTGGAGATGGGGCGGTAGCTTGCAAGCACAGTGGGGTCAAGAGTTGCTTTTTTGAGGAGAGAGGTGATAACTGCAGATTTGAAGGAGAGGGTGACAGCACCCGAGGAGAGAGAACCGTTAATAATGTTAGCTAACATGGGAGCCAGAAAAGGAAGTTGGGTGGTCAACTGTTTTGTAGGAATAGGATCAAGGGAGAGGGAGTGGGTTTCATGGACAAGATGAGCGTGGAGAGGTCAAGAGGGGAGATCGGAGAGAAACTGGGGAAAGATGCTAGTTCAGGGCTAGGGTAGGGGGAACCTCACAGGACGTTTGCCCCGGTGGGCTAGGGGAAGGAAGGGAACTGGCAGAAGCAGCTGATCGGATGGTCTCAATCTTTGAGACAAAGTAGTCCATGAGCTCCTCACACTTGTTGGAGGTGAGTGTGGTGGTGATAGGGGAGAGGGGTTTAAGAAGACGGTTAGCAGTAGAGAATAGTAGCCGGGGGTTATCTTTGCATTCCAGAATGATCCTGGAATAGTGAGTAGTTTTAGCAGACGAGAGCAGGACCCGATAATGCTTTATGTGGTCCAGCCAGATCTGGCGGTGAATGGCTAAACCAGTTGTCTGCCACATCTGTTCAACTCTGTGCCCTTTGGACTTGAGGGAGCGAAGATGAGGGTCGTACCTGAGGGAACTGCTAGGGTGAGAGAGAGTAATGGTTTTAATAGGGACTTGAGCATCAAAGGTGGTGGTAAGGGTGTGGCTGCAGAAATGGCATGGTGAAAGGAGGGCCAAAGGCTTGACAGTTTGGAGTTGATAAGTGCAGTTGTAAGAGAGTTTAGAGAGTTTTTTTTCCAGGAGCGGACACAGAAGGAAGTAGGGGGAAGGGGGTTGTGGGTGGAGAATGATACAAGGAAATGGTCAGAGATGGTCTAATCTGCAATTGACACGCATGGAATTCTGAGGCCACGAGAGATGGCAAGGTCAAGGGGGTGGCCGTGAATATGGTTTGGGGAGTTAACAAGGAGGGAGAAATTAAGGGAGGATAAGAGGGTTGTGAGCTCAGAGGAGAGAGAGCATGATGAATTGAGATGGAGGTTGAAATCACTGAGGATGAGAAGTCGCTTGGTGCAGAGGCTGTGGGAGGAAAGCAGGGAAGAAATATCGGTGATAACATTTTTATCATACTTGGGTGTGGAGTAGAGAACGAGAATTTTAAATGAGAGGTGAGAGGGGTGGAATAAGGTGAGTTGCTCAAAGGAGAACGTGCCGGAGAAGTAAGCGGACAGACCAAGGTATGATTTGGTGACGAGAGCTACACCGCCACCACGGCAGTCTGGGCAGGGCAAGTTATGGAAGGTATAGCCAGGCGGCTTCGTTTAAAGGTAAGGTGTCATCGCCCCTTTTAAGCCAAGTTTCCGTTAGACCCTGGTGTCAATGCAATCATGCACGATAAGCTCATGGATGGCAAGGGCATTGTTTGCAAGCAAATGGACATTCTGCAAGGAGTCAAGACACAAAGCCGGGGACTTTGCCATGATTTTTCCCCTCCTCTGCTACAGGTGTTGACTCTTTGCTATATACAGTTCTGTAGGTATCAGTTGCTGTCAGGTCCCTTGTCTAAGTAGCCATTGTTCATTTGTGAGCCCTGACAGTTAACCTCAGCTGGTTATTTGATCACTGTTGACCTTGGAGCTGAGCCCAACTGTGTCCGCACCTGATATCCGCACAAGTACTTCCAGCAGGCGTCACTCAGTATCAATAAGCAGGACTGCAAGCTGATTTTGTTCCTCTTCCTAGCCCAGCAGCATGAATGCCTGTTGTTAAATTTCAGTCGCTAGTGCAGATGAGACCAGTGCAGCTAGCTATAGTACTTAATCCCAAGTCACGCAGTGTCTTTATCCACTAGGCTATTGGGAAAGTGGCCATCTGTACTGGCAATCCATGCTCAAACCACAAGGTCGACAGCATGTAAAGCAGTAGTATAACAAAATCTCAATTTTAAATCTTTGCAGTTCCAATGCAAGATTTAAAATTGTGACAACAGAGGGGTAGGCAGGGATGAGGCTTGTGTGCTGAGATTGTACTATGTTCAAAGATTGAGGCAAAACTACACCTCAACCAGGTAAATAACATTTTTCATACAAAATAGGAGCATGACAAAGTACTTCAATAAAACTGAAGATGGCCTTGTGACTCAAAAAAGAAAAACATGAAAATCAGGACTGCTGTCCCTCAACCTACCCTCAGAAAAAGAAATACCCTGACTCTTCTCTTACAAAAAAACGGTTTTATTTATTTTTCGAAGGAAAAATCTATTTTTTATTTGGACACGTTGCAATGAAGGGGAATAAGGCCTACCAGAAATGGCACAGAGTCTGAGGAGGTTGATGGCTATACAAACCAATTTGCTTCTCTAAGGATGAAAGCTATTATTAATTCAGATGAAACCTCTAAAATCCTGAAACTATACATTTATACATCACAATACTCTGAGCTGCTGCCCTGGTACCCAGATCCAAAATCTCCATTTCATGGCTGACTGCAGTAGTAATCTTGCCATCTGTACAATGTTCCCCAAGTCTGCTTCAGCTGTAACCCAGTCAACCATCATATCTATTGAACTGAACATCTGGGTGTCTGAATGTAAATTAATTTAACCCAATGCTTCAGATAGGATTTTAGTGTTATATATGCATGTTAATGTATGCACTGTAACACTAGACCACTGAATGTACCTTCACCCTGTATACACTATACCTGTACACCAGAGGGTGCTGCTGCTGGAGATCTAAGGGTCACCTGTACACTGCAGGTAATCAAGTATAAAAGGGAGCTCACCTCTTGGTGTCCTCACTCAAGGAGCTGCAATAAAGGACTAAGGTCACTACAGTTCAAGTACTATAGCCTTATCTCGTGGAATCATTATTAGAGAGTGCTTGCATACACAACGACTGGCGACAAGGTTACGAATTTCCATGCACAACATGTCTAACCTAAGCAACTTTCAACAATTCGTTGATAGGGAAGATTGGGATGCCTTTGTGGAAAGGCTAGAACACTTTTACGTCGCACACGACCCGGCTGGGGACTCACCGATCTCGCTGGCGAACAAGCGCAGAGCTCAGTAGTTATGGGCCCACTATCCATGGCCTCATCAGGGACCTGCTAGCCCCAGCGAAGACGACAACCAAGACCTATGTGAAGTTTGTAACTTTAATACAAGAACAACTTAAACCTAAAGAGAGCATCCTCACAGCCAGGCACCGGTTCTACACCCACCGACGGCCAGGCGGCCAAGAAATTGCTAAATATGCTGCAGATCTAAGAAGATTGAATGCACCGTGTGATTTTGGCGACCACCTCACCAAAGCATTAAGGGACATCGTTAGTACTGGAATCGGCCACGAGGGCCTCCTCCATAAAACTGCTCTCTGCGGATACTACGGTCACCCTGCAGAAGGCAATCAAAGTGAGCCAGGCATTCATGATTTCGGTCTGCGACTCCAAACGGGTAATGACCCACACCCAGGACTCTAACTCGACGAGTACAGTGAACAGTATGGCGACTTTCAGAGGCAAGAATACTGGCCTGAGTCCCGCAACCCTGAGTCCGCCACATGGGGCCAACCGGCTAGCCCCGGTGCTGGCACTGTGGAGGAAACCACAGGGCGCACCAGTGCCAATACAAAGACTATACCTGCAAAGGCTGCAACACTAAAGTCACCTTCAGCGAATGTGTAGAAGAAGTTTTACTCACCGAGTCGCTGAAGAGTTGGCTGATCACCCGGGCTCCGACACTGGTGAAGATGAAGCTGCTCAGCCCCTGGATGAAGAGTACGGAATATATACCTGCTCCACCGAAAGTTCCTCGTGGAAAATGGAAGTGGAAAACAGCGGGTTCCAGTTTCGATGGAGATCGACACAGGGGTGAGCCACTTATTGATGAATCAGACGGCCTTTGAGAAACTCTGGGACAATCCCGCCGAACGACCAAAAATGTCCCCAATCCAGGCAAAGCTGCTCACCTACACAAAAGGCACTATCCCAGTCGTTGGCAGCATGGAGGTTCAGGTGTCCCATGGCGGCGCGATGCACAAGCTCCCTTTGTGGATCGTTGCCGAGGATGGTCCAACGCTGCTGGGTAGAAGATGGATGAAGCAAGTCCAAATCTGTCGGAGCGACAACGACTTCCGGGCCCCGACGATCGACATCCCACGTGGCCCCAAACTTGGATCCAGCGCGGCACCTGAAAATCTTACCGTCCGACTCGACTGCGTGGCGACAACACAAGACTGCACAACTCAGCGGCGAGATGATCCAACCTGAACGACCAGACCTCACCTTCCGGGCTCCAGTAGCAGGATTCCGAGGGGAGAAGATTGTGGAATTCTGGCATGTGTTGAGACACAGTACATCTTACTTCAGCTTCTAGGTTTTTGTCCAACAGTTGCAAACAGTACTTTAACTTCATCAAAGTGATTGTTGAAAATGTTGACTTGCACAACCAAGTTAAGCTGAACATGGCAGCAGCAATTCTTCACTTTTTCAGGGCATTTTGCCACATTTTCAGCATAGCAATGGTCTCAGCCATGTTTGCAGCTTGCAGCATCAGTAGGTCCATCTCCAGTCTGTCTCGAGAGAACAGTTCCACGAGGTTGAGAGTTCCCGATGTCAAAGCAGAATGGATCTTTCATGAACTAAAAGGCCAAACTGTTGAAATCAGCAAATTGCTTCTCAAATTTTGCCAGCAAATTTCAAAGCCAAGCAGCATAGCGATCTTTCTAAAACTCACTCAGTTGCACATCGCTGCAAATTTAGGAACTGCGCAAAGTGTTACTCTTCTGTTTGCTGAAATTCCAACACATAGCACACAAGGTCACAAACCATCGTCCTTTTGCCTTGTATTTTCAGTTCAATTCATTCAGGATGAGTTGGTGAGAAAGAACAATCACACTTCCAAGCTTAATTTTCAATTTGAGTTATCCAGCTTGGCTTTCACACCAAAACAACCTGAACAATCTGACAAACCTTTCCAACACTTGGTTCCGCCTTAGCCAGCACACATTCATGAAGTACATGATTTCTGAATAAGGAGCATCAATGTCTTTTAGCAGTTCAACAAACTGATAATTTTTCACATTTAATTAAAAAAACACCCAATTCTCAGGATGCTGGCATTTATTGCCCATCCCTAGTTGCCTTAGAGATGGTGCTGGTGGGCAATCACGAACCACAGCAATCTGTGTGGTAAAAGCGCACCCACAATGCTGTTAAGTAAGGAAGTTCCAGGATTTTGACTGCGCGACAATGGTGGTCCCATTGTCCTTCTAGCTCTTGGGTTTGGGAGGTGCTGCTGAAGAAGCCTTGGTGAGTTGCTGCAGTGCATCTATAGATAGTACACATTGCAGCCATGGCACACTGATAGTGAAGGGAGTGAATGTTTAAACCAGTGGATTGGGTGCCAATGAAGTGGGTTGCTTTGTTGTAGAATGTACTGAGTATCTTGAGTGTTGTTGCAGCTGCACCCATTCAAGTGGAGAGTATTTCAGCAGACTCTTGACTTGTGCCTTGTAGGTAGTAGAGAGGCTTTGGGGAGTCAGGAGGTGAGCCAATCGCTACAGAGTACTCAGCCTCTGACCTGCTCTAGCAGCCATGATATTTATGTGGCAGAAGGTAGATTTCCCGGCGTCCGTGGTAGAACCTGGGGAGAAAAGGATCACCGCAGCCTACCTTGCGGAAAGAGAGAAGATGGCGCCCGCACCACGAGGCAAAGCACCTGGAATCAAGATGGCTGGGACCAGACTACGAGGGGCAGCGTTGAGGGAGCAACACGTGTTACCAAGCGGCAAACCGGATTGGGGTAAAGATTGCAAGGCCCTCTTAAAGGAGACCGGCAACCCAAAACAATTAAAGGGACAGTTCCACTCTAGGCACAGCGATGCCAGTGATATTAAAGATAAAAGTGTAGTAAATGAATGCAGGTATATAAATGTACTGTTAAGTGATGATGCCGGCAATGCTAACGGGAGAAATGTAACGAATGCTTCAAAAAGTGATGTAAGTAACAAGTTCGTACTGTTGGACAGTGATGCCAGTAATGCTAATGTGATAAATGTAACTTTGTACAGAGATACCGATACACAAGAAAGCGTTGTAAGTGACAAATGTGAAAGTGTAAAGAGATATAACAATGTCGAGTCGACTAGTTGCGATCGGAGCCAATGTGTCATGTATGCTAATGATAGAATGATAAATGATACCGGGTTCTACATGTATACTGTCAATGCCAAAGGAACCCCCCGTGGGAAACACCCAGGTCCAGCAGGCTAGCTGATCATGTAGCCTGCGCTTCCAGGACCAATGTGATGCCCCAGGAAGGGCTCACATACACCCAGTGGGAGCATACCCACAGCAGCGACAGCGGTCAATAAGCAGCAAAGCCACCACCACTGGCCCAGATCGGCCCTACGCCCCCTGGCCACCAGGGCCAGCACCAGGAGCAAGAGGCCAGTACCCTCCAGCTTTCCCGATGGAACCTGGGATGACCAGACTTCCACCACCAATGGAGGACAAGGAGCCCACACCACCCTGCGGCCCTGCCCACCACCAAACACCACCACCTACCCATTCTACAATGTATATACCTTACCCATAGCACTTGCTCCACCACTGCAGAATCCTCCAACAGTGACACCCACATGGTCTATGTATGGCGGGGGCGTGGGGGGAGGGAAATGGATCAGTGCAGTCACGAGCACATGGATCACACGTGGCACCCACACAACCCTCACCACAAACTCCCACAGCCCACTACTGATCACCTCCCCATGTCATGGCAATAAGGACTTAGGAAAGGCTTAGGGGGGAAGGGGGGGGGGGGTAGGGGTGTTGTTATGTATGCATGTTAATGTATGTACTGTAACACTAGAGCACTGAATGTACCTTCACCCTGTATACACTATACCTGTATACCAGAGGGTGTTGATGCTGGAGACCTAAGGGTCACCTGTACACTGCAGGTAACCAAGTATAAAAGGGAGCTCACCTCATGGTATCCTCACTCTAGGAGCTGCAATAAAGGACTACGGTCACTACAGTTCAAGTACTATACCCTTACCTCATGGAGTCATTATTAGAGAGTGCTTGCCTACACAACAGTTAGCTGTATCTGGAGTATCGCTGTGGCATATAACTACCTCTCACAAGGGTCTAAACACTGAGATTCTCTTCTATGGGTACTGTTATCCCTCCCTACATGGGAGATATGCCACATTTCATTTTCACTGCGAAGATCTCAAGGGAATCCATGTTAGGATGGACCCAAATTCCTCCATTGGCACATAATATTGTCTATATTGACACCATGAACATTCCCTAGCTGTTTCAAATGGATTTTATGCTAGTAGTTCTAGATGCATAATGGACCAATCCCAATTGCTTTATTCCCAGAAATGTGGCTTACTCTACTACCCAGCAATGTGGATATTTAAACTTCAAAAAGATATAAAAAAGACAATCCAGATAGTAGGCATGCTATATCTTAGTCTTGGAATGGGTAACATCTACATAATAGATGGGATAAACCTGAATTGCATAATTCTGCTTCAGAAGAGCCAACCAACCTCCCAGAATGAGGCTTTGGATGATGACATTGAAAATGACACAAGTGTCAACATAAACATGGATGGAGGAACCAGTTCAAGCAATTTCTACACTTGCATTGACAAACACATGTATTTACCAGCTTTGGGATTAATGCTAAGGTGTCCGAGGACTTTCAGCGCTCTGTTAGGAAACATATACATAGTTATTTAACTAATGCATCGCTAGATGGTTTCTCATTTGAAATACATGCATCGTTGGAAGCCAGCTCACCTCCCAAATGTTAGGCTCTTTACAGCACAGAAACAAGCCCTACTGGTTTATTCCATGTTTATGCTCCACCCGTGGCACCTCCCACCCTACCAGCATATCTGTCCCTCATGTACTTATCTATCTTCCCCTTAAAGGTATCTATGATATTTGCCTCAACTACTCCATGTGATAGCAAGTTCCACATTCTAACCACTCTCTGGGTAAATAAGTACCATAGATTAGGGAAGCCAACACGAAAGAGGGATATCTGTCAAACTTTCAAAACTAAACCTACTCTATAACCACTCTGGCCTACAATTCCCACACTAGTACTCACTTTGCCCATTTTCTCAACAAATTAGTATAGCTTACTTTGAAACACAAAAGCTGTATACTGCAGTACTGAGAGTATAGTGCTCTGTGGGAAACATTCACACCAACAGCAGCTTATATGGCTCTGGTTTTGATGTAAATCGGTCTTGTCCTCATAATGTGTATGAAATGCGCTAAACAGGAATATTTTACCTGCAAGGTGGTTATTCTGTCTGCTGATTCTCTTCTTTGGACTCAATAACTAATCAATGAAATAGGGTCATCATCCCTCAATTTGCAGTAAAAGAGATAGCGGCATTACATGGACATCCAGCAGCCCTGCCATTGCTGCTTACGCCCAACATTCTGGTCTCCACACCCGTGGCTCATATGTCATGAGCTAAGTGGCAGGAGCATCACCCAAATGTTTAAAATGAGCTTCATAATATTGTTTGGGTGGTGCTGGGTGATGGTGATCCAGTGACACATGGAAATGCGCAATCACAGATGCCAGGTGATGATCGAGCTTGCCTGTAATAACTCTCATTGTTAAATAGCCTGCTGACACTTATGATTGGGCTTGCACATGAAGAATGACTACTTAAGGTAGATACCAGCAGGTAGGATGCGCCATAGAAGCTTAATCCAGTGAGAGTCAGTACCTTCAGCAAAGGACAGAAAAATGCAAGAGACAGAAAAGGAATGTGACAACATTTAAATTGAATTTGCAAAGTGACTTTTCTTTAAAAAGTCATATCGTTAAAATGCTCCTTCTTAATGAAGTACCTTCATTTCTCCACATCGTGTTGACCTTTTTGCTTTGTAGAAATATTATCAAATTGAAATGTTAAAATACAGTAACTCGTTTCATAATGCTAGGGTAGGAACATGATTCTAGTTAATAAACAATCATTTTCATTAGGTTAAATGAAACCGTAATTAAATAATTTTTGAAAATCTGACCTATAGTTTACTCTATTTCAATAGCTCATACTCTTGTTTCAGTGTGCTGAACGTTGAGGGAAAAATAACCTGGCTCATAACTAATTGGGCTCCAAACTCCATGAATCGTATAGCATGATCTAACTAGGTCTTTAAAATGAAATACTATCTGCTCAAGTCACAAGAGATAATCATACCAATGGGGGGAAAATAGAAAAGCTATCATAATCCCTTCTCAACATCGAGATCTACTTCACAACAGAAATGCTGCTTTCTTTATAAACAGAGACCAAAACACTGAACATTTTTAATAATTCCAGAGTAGATAGGATAATTTCTAAGCTTAAAAATCTTGAAGTACTAATAATAATGTAACTTTATTTCTGCAGTCTTCCTCACTGTAGACCTCACAGAGTTCACCAGGTTAGGTTAAAGATGGTTTCTCAGCTAGCCATTATGTTTATAGGTCATTTGTTGAAAAGGCAATTGCTTTTGAGAGAAATGCCTATATTTCTCCATATCTAATTATGTTACAACACATTCTAATAATTATGTTGCCAGCATGCATAGGTGTTCAAATTGCATTTCATTCATCCCCCGCCTCCCCCCCCCCCCACCACCGTAGAAATCGAGGGATGTTGAGGACAATGAAGCAGAGTTAATAACTATGGTAACAAGAAAAATCATAATTTGATTTATGTTTCCTTATTAAATGTAAGAAATGGAAAGTAACCATTACAGTCATGAATGAAATCTCCTGAGATAGCTCACAATTTAATCTGCAACTTTCAAAACCTGGCATTTAGTACAGGATATAAATCTCTTTGGGGGAACCGTTATTCTTTAATTCAAAAACATTTTTTCAAGTGTATCATTATAATAGCATGTTAGAACTTTTTGTTATCCTTCTTAGAACCATCCCACAAGTGCACACATAACTGACAGTTTAAATTGGACATGTTATTAAAATCAGTTACTGAAATCTTTGTCTTCCACTGGGTCCATGTTTGTAATGGCCTAAAACAGCCTAGAACATAATTGTCATTCAGATTGTGCCTCTCCCAGCAAGTCACGCTTCAGTGGAGGGGACTGAGTTTTCATTTGAAATCAACAAATTAATCCTGGACAGGTATCCAAAAGGCCAAGTTTAATAGGAAGCAGCTACTGGGCCCTCAACCATGATAAAATGTTATTGCTGTTTCCCTGTAAATTGGGAGGAACATGTGATATTTTCTACATAGGAACACTGTTGCTGTTTGAGTGATCTACTGCTCAGGCTATCAAAATGCTTGACAGACGCTGTCAATCCTCATAATAACATGTCACCGGGCATACAGCACACGCTTACAACCACTCCAGCATCCCTCAGTGCAGAAAAACACAAACCAATTTATTAAATAAAATAGGTCTTCACCTTAACACCCATTAACAAAGTATATGCTACAATTCCTTTTTTATACAGTAAATTTGGCTATTGAGAAAGTTTAGTGCATCAAATGATTACTTAGGTAGCATCCCTTTTTTGACACACTAATATTTTGTTGCAAATTTATACTTGCTGATAGCAATTTTCTCTCTTGCCATTTATAAACCTATAAATCTGTAGGAGATAACCAAAGCCTCTATTAAAGAATAATTCTACCATCCTGCAGAAATCACCACTGGTACTGAGGAGAACAAATCAGTGGTTCAACTGTAATATTAACGCATTGTGTACTGTATACCTCTTCCCACATGTTGGAAACTTAAATCTAATAGTCACAAAACATTAATCTTACGAAATACATAAACTGAATTCCTAAGCAGAGCTAATTTTCTGATGTTTGCTCCATTTAGTTGTAATTGGAATTCTGCTTCATGATTGAATCGGGTTTCCATCCCTGCCGCAGCATTGCAACGGTCCTAATCAAATTCACAAATGACATCCTTTGTGACTGTGACCATGGTGCTCAGTCCCTGCTTGTCCACTCCCACTCTGCAACCTTTGACATGGTCAACCATACCAAGCTCCTTCAACACCTCTCCTCCATTTTACAATTCAATGGGACTACTCTTGCTTAGTTCCACCATAGCCAATGCACATGCAGGAATGGCTTCTCTTCCCATCCCTGCACCGACACCTCTGAAGCCCCCAAGGGTCTATCCTTGGTTCTCTTTTCTAACTCATGTACATCTTGACCCTTGGCGACATCATCCAAAGACATGGAGTTAGCTTCCACATGTACACTGATGACACCCAGCTCTACCTCTCCTCTACATCTCAAGCTATCCCTGTCTCAGCAATAACTTCTATTTATATAGCACCTTTAACATAGTAAAACATCCCAAGGCACTTCACGGGAGTATTGTAAGACAAAAAATAACCGAGCCACAAAATGAGAAATTAGGGCAGATGACCAAAAGCTTGGTCAAAGTAGGAGGTTTTAATGAGCACCTTAAAGGAGGAAAAAGAGAGGTAGAGAGGTGGAGAAGTTTAGGGAAGGAATTCCAGAGCTTAGGGCCGAGGGAACAGAAGGCACAGCCACCAATGGTTGAGTGATTATAATCAGGGATGCTCAAGAAAACAGAATTAGAGGAGCGCAGATATCTCGGGGGGTGGGGGGGTGGGGGGGGGGGAGGGGTTGGCGGGGCTGGAGGAGATAACAGAGATAGGGAGGGGCGAGGCCTTGGAGGGTTGGATGTGACTTTTGAAATCAAGGCGTTGCTTAACCAGGAACCAATGTAGGTCAGCACAGAGGTGAACGGGACTTAGTACGAGTCAGGCCACTAGTTGCCGGGTTTTGGGCGATCTCAAGTTTACATAGGGTAGAACGTGGGAGGCTAGTCAGGAGTGCGCTAGAAGAGTCTAGAGGTGATTTTGCGACCGGGTTTTTGGTGTTTTTTCACCTTTTTTGGCGAAAACACGGTTGCCGTAAAATTCAGTCGTGCAAGACTCAAAATTCGCTTTTGCAAAAAATTTGGTTCATGGCACTCCCGTATTTAGCACGAGAAACACCGCCAGGGAAAAAGCTGCTTTGCAGCCCTTGGAGCAGCGGTAAGTATGAAGACCTGCAAAAAAGGTAAGGTAAAGTTTTGATTTTTTTGAAACGATTCACTAGATAAGTGTCTTGTAAATGTTTTGTGAATTTTTTTCTTTTTTCCAATTTATTTTTTTAGGTGTTTTCCCACCCTCTCCAGGCCCAACTCGCAGCGGTATCGGCCTTGGACTAAAGTTGGCGAGGATCACAGTTTGCTCCGCGAATCCTCGTGCAACGCCGATTTTTACCGGTGCGCAAATTAAAATTGAATTTACGGCCTTGTAGCGATAGCAGTAATTTTGGCAGAAAAGTAGTTATCACCGAGAACCGAATTTCTTGCCCATTATATTTTAAATGAATTAAAATAAAATACTTAAAACAAAAAAATAAATTAAAAAAAATAAATTTAAATGTTTTAAAGGGACTAAAAATAACTATCTTATTGTACATGTGTTTAAGGGGGTGGTAACTTTTCACTTTTAGAAAATTTTGCGCCCAACTTGATGCCTTGCCAAATTGCATGAAATTCAGCATTTTTGCCCCAGGAGTGAACGGAACTTGCAGGTGATGGTGTTCCCGTGCACCTGCTGCCCTTGTCCTTCTAAGTGGTAGAGGTTGTG
Source organism: Pristiophorus japonicus (assembly GCF_044704955.1). Taxonomy (NCBI): domain Eukaryota; kingdom Metazoa; phylum Chordata; class Chondrichthyes; family Pristiophoridae; genus Pristiophorus; species Pristiophorus japonicus. The sequence continues at coordinate 104,684,177 of NC_091981.1, forward strand.
GGTTTGGGAGGTACTGTCGAAAAAGCCTTGGTGAGTCGCTGCAGTGCATCTTGTAGATGGTACACACTGCAGCCATGGTGCGCTGGTGCTGGAGGGACTGAATGTTAAAGGTGGTGGATGAGGTGCCAATCAAGCGGGGTGCCTTGTCATGGATGGTGTTGAGCTTCTTGAGTGTTGTTGGAGTTGCTCTCATCCAGGCAAGTGAAGAGTATTCCAACAAACTCTTGAGCCATATGATCCCTCGAGCCTGCTAATGAGGCGCTAATGGCCTCAGCTGGATGCTGCAGGGGCGCTATTTCACAGACAGTTACTCCAAAAGAGTTTCACAGACAGTTACCCAATTTCAACTGAGTTCCATTCAGCAATCAGCCTTCAATCATTGACTCCAGCTCGATCTGGCTCTTAAAGGGGAGGTCATTTCAACCTGCTGCTGCTCATTTTCAGTATTGCTGCACTTGAGTCAGTCATTTGTGCAACTCAGGAACATTCTGAAATGGCTGCTGCTAATCCCCCTTCAAGGGAGAGGGCCACATGTTTTAACAATATGGCACTGGAGACAAGGAGGGAGTCGCTGTACCTGCCATCGGGAAGGAGGCCATCTCCGCAGGTTTCCTGGGCCATGTGGCAAGAGGTGTCGGCCAGCACAGTGGTGCAGAGAAACCTCATTCAGTGCAGGAAAAAAATTCAACAATCTCTGTCGGGTGGTGAAGGAGAGTACATTCTTCCACACCAGCCTCTCAACCTCTGTCTGTGCACACACCATCACTTTCACACCACTCAACCACCAAGCATCGACACATACCCACACTCATATCCTCATCTCACGCCTTGCCTATTCAACCACAGCAGCTATGTATCTTAAGAACATAAGAAATAGGAACAGGAGTAGGCCATAAGACCCCTCGAGCCTGCTCCGCCATTCAATAAGATCATGGCTGATCTGATCATGGACTCAGCTCCACTTCCCTGCCTGCTCCCCATAACCCCTTATCCTGTTATCGTTTAAGAAACTGTCTATTTCTGTCTTAAATATATTCAATGACCCAGCTTCCACAGCTCTCTGAGGCAGCGAATTCCACAGATTTAAATGGACAGCCCCTTATTCTAAGATAATGCCCCCTAGTCCCCTAGTTCCATTCTCCCCCATCAGTGGAAACATCCTCTCTGCATCCACCTAGTCAAGCCCCCTCATAATCTTATACGTTTCGATAAGATCACCTCTCATTCTTCTGAATTCCAATGAGTAGAGGCCCAACCTACTCAACCTTTCCTCATAAGTCAAACCCTCATCCCCAGAATCAACCTAGTGCACCTTCTCTGAACTGCCTCCAAAGCAACTATATCCCTTCGTAAATATGGAAACCAAAACTGCATGCAGTATTCCAAGTGTGGCCTCACCAATATCTTATATAACTGTAGCAAGACTTCCCTGCTTTTATACTCCATCCCCTTTGCAATTAAGGCCAAGATTCCTGATCACTTGCTGTACCTGCATACTATCCTTTTGCGTTTCATGCACAAGTATCCCCAGGTCCCGCTGTACTGCGGTACTTTGCAATCTTTCTCCATTTAAATAATAACTTGCTCTTCCACATACATAGCTGGACTCTTACTCACACGAGTTTCTCTCTTTTACAGGCCAGGATGGCACATAACAGAAGGGAGCAGCAGCAGACTGGAGGAGGGGAACCTCAACTGCAGCCACTGAGTGACCTTGAGGAGTAAGTGCTGCAACTCATTGGCCCACAGGTGGTGGGCGCCGTGGCCAGTGCAGAGGTCGATCCCACTGGGGTCAACAATGGTATCTTCATCCCCTCTCCTTTTCTCATACCAACTTCCCCCCTGCCACCCACCCCACACCAGAAGGCTTTAGCACTTTCCAGCTCCTGATACCGTCTGCATTCCTTGCTCCATTCCTGCCCTACTGCCTTCACCTTAATGCGAATCTTGTGTCATTCACGCTTTCAGATAACCAGGCAGAAGCTGTGGAGCCTGCGCCTGAGCGCCCCCCCGCCCCCCCCGCCGCGAGATTCTGGATGGAGAGGAAAGGGAGGAAGAGCAGCAGGAGGAGGAGCCGAGCACTGCATTATTGCTCTCTCATCTGCAGGCACTAGCTCAGATACTGGCACTACTTGTTTGTTAGAGGTTAGGATAGTAGAGGGGTCTGCACTGGGTGATGCACCGGGGCCTAACAGGCTGCAGCAAGGCCAAGGGGAAAGGGAACCTCAGCAGCTATCAGATGAGGATTTCGACAGGGAGGCATTCACAAAAAGGGTGATGGCCATGCACTCTAATATCATCGATGCAATGGCAAGGGTGCCCGTTTGCCTCCCGGCAGTGGTAACGAGCATGGACGAGTTTGCATCCAGCATTGCACACACCATGGAACCCATCATGATCAGTCTGCAGACAGTGGTGGACTCCCAGAGAAACCGTGCAGATCCAGACCTCAAGATGCATGTCATGGGCGACGTGGCAGCTTCCATTGCAGCACAGGTGAAAGCAACGCAATGTCTTAGTGCTGTAATGCAGACAATGGTTGGTGGCATGGCAGTTCAGACTGCTCTCGTGCAGTCTCAGCCTGATGCCATGCAACACCTTGGTGCTGTCATGCAGTCAATGACTGCTGGCATCCACGCATGCTATGACTGCTGCCATCGCCATTGGGTCAACTACAGTCCCCCGGGGATCTCTCAGTGTCACAGCAGCCCACCAAACGGGGATGCTGAGGTGCTGCCCCGCGGGAATGGCACTCCTCCTTCAGTACAGAGCATCTGTGACCTTGCGGATGGTGCAATGGACGCTAAACTGGGAGATGTTGGAGATGTCTCCTGTCGCTCCCTGGAAGGATCCATTGGTGTAGAAATGGAGCGCGATGGTGACCTTGACTGCCACTGAGAGAGCCATCCTCACCCTGGTCTGTGGCTCGAGGTATCGTTGCAGCAGATGGGAGAGCTCGGTGACCATGTCCTTACTGAAGCGCAGACTTCGCATACACTGTTCCTCAGTTAAATTGATGTAGGAGAACTACTGCCGGAATACCCTGGGAGAGTAAGGCTTTCTGTTGCCAGCCCTGTGGCGCCTTCTGCCTCTGACCACATTTTGCTGCCTTTATCCCTGTCGGTGTCTCTGCCTTTGTCTGTGCCTTTCTTCCTGTGCTTCTCCCTGTCTTGCACCATGTCGTTCTCTCTGCAATTGTCTCTGCCATTGTCTTCGCCTCAGCATCCACCGACGGTGATGTCGGAGCAGGAGTTCGAGTGCACATCCGCCATGACGTGAGAAAAATGTTGGAATTGAAAATCTGCCCCACGTAATACAGGAGAATAGTTAAGAGGCAGAACAGTCCTTGAAGTAAAGATCACTGCGATCTGTCCACCAGTGAGTGCCGGCATTGCGTCTCCGACTGCTCTCACGCAGTCTCAGCTTGATACCACGCATGGTCTGACTGCTGCCATCGAGTCTCCGACTGCTCTCATGCAGACTCAGCTGGATGCCATGCATGCTCTGACTGCTGTTGGGTCCACCACCATCCATGGATCTCACATGGTCGCAGAAGCCCACCAAACTGTGCTCCAGCAGATTGGTGGGGATGCTGAGGTGCTGCCCCGGGGGAGTGGCACTGGGTAAGTGGAGCAGGAACCTGCTGTCCTCTCTCTCGATGACAGCATTTCTGATCTTACCACTGCCACTCTGCCATTGCACTTGTCGTTGGCGGTCACCCGGCCGGCCCAGACTGCCACCGCCCACCTTGAGGTGGTGCAGTCTACAGCTGGGCTTCCCAGGCTCTGAGCTGGTCGAGGGCATCCTGCGTCCATTTGTAGTCTTGGGTCCTGACACACAACAGCCTTCCACCAGCCGTGATGCAGCCACAGGGGACACACTGCGGAGGAGCACTAGAAACATAGAAACATAAAAAATAGGTGCAGGAGTAGGCCCTTCGAGCCTGCACCACTATTCAATATGATCATGGCTGATCATGTAACTTCAGTACCCCATTCAGTACATAGGAATAGTTACAGCAAAGAGGGAATATAAGGAAATGCACAAGGGTGATTCTTAAATACATTATGAAAGCGTTTACTGGTATTATATAAATTTTGATTGGAATGTTTCATTTTTGTTGTCTCTCATTTCAGTTTTGGAGCTTTGGTATGGAAAGCAAAATTGATGTGGTGATGGGGACAACCAAAGAAACCGGGAATTGGGATGGAATTCACTGGAACCGAACTCCAATGTGACAGTCACGGACCACCCTTGCAGAATCGCGATTGACTCGCTGCCTCCTCCGTCACTGGTGTTGCTGCTGCTCCTCCTCTTCCTCCTCAGGTGGTGCGGCTCTGCCTGATCCTGGTGGCAATGTCTGTGCCTTTGCGATGGTTGTGCAGCATGCAGCAGACAACGACGAATAGGAACACCTGCACAGGTGAGTACTGGAGGACTCCTGCCGAGCGGTCAAGGCAACGGAACCGTCGCTTGAGCACTCCGATGGTCTGCTCAATGATGTTCCTGGTAGTGGCATGGCTCTTATTGTATGAGAGCTGGGCAGGAGTGTTAGGGTTGCGGAAGGGAGTCATGAGACCGGTAGAGAGCGGATAGTACTTGTTTCAAAGAAGCCAGCTGCAAGCTTGATGTGTGGCTGGAACAGATCTGACACACCGGTCTGGCGCAGGATGAAGGCATCGTGGTTGCTGCCAGGATAACGGGCATTCACGGTAAGGATTCTGCATGTGTGGTCGCACACCGGTTGCACATTGTGAGTGGAAGCCTTTGCGGTTGAGGAAGACCTCAGGCTTGTGATGCAGTGCCCGCAAAACGATATGGGTGCAGTCAATGGCACCCTGCACCATGCGGAAGCCCGCTATCCTGACGAAGCCACATGCACGCTCGTGCTGCTTCTCTCTGGTCATGGGGTAGGAAATGTAATCTCTCCTCCTTCTATACAGAGCATCTCTGACCTCGCAGATGGAGCAATGGATGGTAAACTGTGAGATGTCTCCTGTCGCTCCCTGGAAGGATCAATTGGCATAGAAATTGAGTGTGATGGTGACCGTTACCTCCATTGAGAGATCCTGGTCTGAGGCTCGAGGTCTGGTTGCAGCAGATGGCAGAGCTCTCTGACCACGTCCTTGCTGAAGCACACAGTTCCTCAGTGAAATTGACGTAGGAGAACTGTTGCTGAAATATCCTGGGAGGGTAAGATCTCATGTTGCCATCCGTGTTGGGCCTTCTTCCTCTGGCCACATTTTGCTGCCTTGCTCCCTGTCCTTCTCCCTGCCTTTGTCTCTGCCTTTGCCTTCGCCTAAGCAGCCTCCGACAGTGACATCGGAGCAGGAGGTCGAGTGCCAACACATATATATGTCGACAAAAATTGTTCTGCAATATGGCACCTTCAAATCGCACTCCTCCAGCCAACTCGCGATTGCAACTCGACAGCTGAAGCTGTCGTTGTCACCACCAGGCGGTAAGTGAGGGGGCGCGGCCGGATTTCTCCTCTGGGGCGGTAACAGGGACGCTGCGCACAGCAATGACGTCATCATCGCCCAGAAGCAGCCAAACGGGGCACTTCCGGCAGAATTGGGGCAATACCTCTTAGCGCCTTTGCAAAACCCCCGCCCAATTCTGCAGGGCTGCGCACCTCTCGCCACGCCTGGGCAAAACACCATTTGCATCCAGGCGCTAACGGCAAGCACACAAGAGGCCAATTTCGGCCCCTTAATGTTCAATGAATGCAAAAAAAATATTTTTATGCTGTTTTAAAACTCTTACGCTAGTAAGTCTGCTTTCACCAAGCATAAAAATTTCACGGGCATTCGCTGGGCAGAAGTTGGGCAAATAGCCCAACTCTCCGTCCGCGGAGGCCCTCTTTCCAGGGATGCATTGGATCTGTCAAGAGAATTCTTAACAGATTGCAAGTTCCGGGTTTTAGCGGATGCGCAGCACATGCTTAAACCCAGAACATGCGTGACCCCTATGGGAGCGCGCATGCCTCGTACCCGCCTGTATATTCAGTAAGTTACGGCCCAATGGCTTCGGTCACTCAATATTTAATTGGAGAAAATTTCTGCTCATCCAGAACTGATGTCGGACAAGCAGTCTGACAAGTTAGAAACCGTGGAGGGTTTGAGTGAAATGGTGGTGGTGTAAAGCTGGGTGTTATCACCGTACATGTGGAAACTGATGTTGTGTTTTTGGATGATGTCACCAAAAGGCAAAATGTAGATGAGAAATAGGAGGGGGCCAAGAATATATCCTTAGGGGATACCAGAGGTAACTATGCAGGAGCGGGAAGAGAGGCCATTGCAGGTGATTCTCTGGCTACGATAGATAGATAATAGACCAGGCGAGTGCAGTCCTACCCAGCTGGACGACGGTGGAGAGGCGTTGGGAGGAGGATGGAGTGGTCAACCTTGGCAAAGGCTGCAGATAAGTCAAGAAGAACGAGGAGGGACAGTTTACCTTTGTCACAGTGTGACTTTGATGAGAGCCATTTCGGTACTGTGGCAGGGGTGGAAACTTGATTGGTCTGATTCAAACATGGAGTTGGGGGAAATATGGGCATAAATTTGAGAGGCGGCAACACTCTCAAGGACTTTGGAGTGGAAACGGAGGTTGGAGATGGGGTGGTAGTTTGCAAGGATGGAGGGGGTCAAGGGTTGTTTTTTGAGAAGGGTGACGATGGCAGATTTGAAGGAGAGGGGGACATTACCTGAAGAGAGTACCGTTGACAATGTCAGCTAACATGGGAGCCAGAAAAGGAAGTTCGGTGGTCAGCAGATTAGTGGGAATAGGTTTGAGGGAGGAGGAAGGGGATCTCATGGACAAGATGAGCTTGGAGAGGTCAAGAGGGGAGATCGGAGAGAAACTGGAGAAAGATGCGAGTTCAGGGCTAGGGCAGGGGGAACCTTGGAGGAAATCTGGCCCGGTGGGCTAGGGGTAGGAAGGGAAGTGGCAGAGGCAGCTGAACGGATGGTCCATGAGCTCCTCACAATTTTGTCAGAGGTGAGGGTGGAGGAGACAGGGTAGAGGGGTTTAAGACGATGGTTAGCAGTCGGAGAATAGAAGCACGGGTTATCTTTGCATTCCAGAATGATTTTGGAATAGTGAGCAATTTTGGCAAACAAGAGCAAAACCTGATAATGTTTTGTGTGGTCCAGCCAGATCTGGCGGAAAATAGCTAAACCAGTTGTCTAAGGATAAGGGGTAAGCCATTTAAGACCGAGATGAGGAGACACTTCTTCACCCAGAGAGTGGTGAACCTGTGGAATTCTCTACCACAGAAAGTTGTTGAAGCCAATTCACTAAATATATTCAAAAAGGAGTTAGATGTAGTCCTTACTACTAGGGGGATCAAGGGGTGTGGCGAGAAAGCAGGAATGGGGTACTGAAGTTGCATGTTCAGCCATGAACTCATTGAATGGCGGTGCAGGCTAGAAGGGCCGAATGGCCTACTCCTGCACCTATTTTCTATGTTTCTATGTTTCTATGTCCGCCATTTCAGTTCAAGTCTGCGTCCCTTGGATTTAAGGGAGAAAATATGAGGGCCGTACCAGGGGAACGGCCAGGGTGAGAGAGAGTAATAGGGACTGGGATATCAAAGGTGGTGGTGAGGGTGTGATTGAGCAGAACGGTAGATGCAGAAATGTCGTGGTGAATGGAGGACCAAAGGCTGGACAGTTGGGATTTTGTAAATGCAGTTGAGAGAGGGCGGATACAGAAGGAAGGAGGTTTGGGGCGGCGTGGGAAGGAGGCTGTGGTTGGAAAACGATACGAGGAAGTGGTCAGAGATGGCCTTATCTGTGATTTACATGATGGGAGTAGCGAGGCCACGAGAGATGGCAAGGTTGAGGGGGTGGCCTTGAATATGGGTTGGGGAGTTTACATGGAGGGAGAGATTAAAGGAGGATCGGAGGCTAGTTAACACAATTAACTGAGGAAGGAAAGCAGTGAAGATATCTCAGTAATAATATTTTATGGTTTTGGGTGGTCGGCAGAGAGCAAGAATTTTAAATGAGAGGTGAGAGGGGTGAAATAAGGTGAGATGCACAAAGGATGAGAAAGTGTCGGAGGAGTAGGGGGACAGATCAACACGACAGTCTCTATGTTGGCAGAATGTTTGTCCGACATCCAGTCTCTGTTAAGCCACAATGTCTTCGTCAACCCCATATCCTCGCCATTACAAAGACCGCCTATCTCCATCACTGTAAAATTGCTTGCCTCTGTTCCTGCTTCATCCCAACTCATATTGAATTCTTCAACCATGCCTTTGTCACCTCCAGATTCAACTAATCCAAAGCTCTGCTGGCCAGCCTCCTCTCCTCCAAGCTTTAAAATTGCTGATCAAAGCTCTGCCACCCTCATCTCATCCCACACCAAGTCCCACTCACCCACCAATCCTATCCTTGCTGACTACATCGGCTCCCAGTCCTCCAATGTTACCAATTTAAAATTCTTGTCCTGTGTTTAAGTTGCTCCACGGCCATGCCCTCCATATCTCAGGAACCTCAACCAGAGCTCAAGTTTTTCTAATTTCATTCTCTTGTTCAGCATCACTCCACCCCCACCCCCCCGACCCCAGCTGTGTCTTCAGCCATCTAGGCTCCATGCTCCGGAATTAATTCCCTAAACTATCCACCTTTCCACTTCCATCTTGTCCTTTAAATCCATCTCTGACAAAACTTTTTGTTAACCCTCCAAATATCGCCTTATATGGCTCAACATCTGTTTTTGTCTGATTATGGCTCCATGAAGCACCATGGGATATTTTCCAATGTTAAAAGCGCTATTTCAATGCTGTTGTTGTAATTTGGCCACTGCAGTTTCAATGAAATTGTACTTTCATTATATCATGTTCCAGTGAAGGAATTACCTCTTTTGAAGTTAATAAAGATCTAAAATTAGTACTTTTTTTGAGCATGCATGTAAACTGAAAAAATTACCACTGTTTGACTGATGTTTATTTTTAAACTGATCTAGTACATGCTTTCTTTCAGTTTTGTAAAATAAGACCATGAAATACACAAACAGAAAAATGACAAATAAGTGAGTGGGCAAAAGTGTGGCAAATGGAGTTTAATGTGGGCAAGTCTGCGGTCATCTACTGCGGACCCAAAAGAGATAAATCTGAGTATTTTCTACATGGTGGAACACTAGGAACTGTAGGAGCAGAGATTTGAGCGTCCAAGTATGCAATCATTAAAAGCCAGGAGACAAAAAGCAATCAAAAACACTAATGGCATGTTGGCTTTTATCTTAAGGGGGCTCAAATACAAAGAGGATGAAGTTATGGTTCAGTTGCATTAAGCCTTGGTCAAACCTCGTCTGGAGTGGTGTTTCAGTTTTGGACACCACACCTCAAGAAGGCCTTGGAGAGCATGCAACACAGATTAAGAGAATACCACCAGGCCTTAGAGGGTCAATTTATGAGGACAGGTTGCATAAACTTGGCCAGTATACCTTTGAGTATAGAAGATTAAGGAGTAATCTGTTCAAGGCGTTTAAAATGTTAAAAGGATTTGACAGGGTATATACAGAGAAACTATTTCCTCTGGTGGGGGAATCAAGAATAAGGGGACATAATCTTAAAATTAAAGCTAGGCTATTTAGGAGGAAATTCAGAAAACACTTTTCCACACAAGGGGTAGTAGAATTTTGAACTCTCCCTCCCCCACCCCCCATAGATTTTTGCTAGGCAAGGGTATCAAGGGATATGGAGCACAGGCTGGAAAATGGAGCTGAGGTGCAAAATAGCCATGATGTAAATGAATGGCAGAATAGGCACGAGAAGCTGAATGGCCTACTCCTGTTCTTAATGCTCCCATGACAATGAAAACATTCCTGCATTCCTAAACTCTGAAATGACAGTTAAGTTTTATTCTAGTGTTATTTTTGATTACATTTATTAAGAACCTACTAAGTATTACAATTCCATAACGTTGGAGTCACAAGATTTTATTTAAGTTCTAGGGGCCGAAATTGCACCCCCCCTTTTTTTAAAGTGCGGTGACGGCAATGGTGCAGAAAGCACTCACCGCTCAATTGATCCAGTCGGCTCAGTCGCTGACATTTTAGATATTGCCCTCCTCCTTTTTTGGGCCGGTTGACGTTCTCGCCTCGCCCCTGTTCCCGCCCCATTGGGCACGCGCTGACCGCCTACTGACCGGCGGCGACCCCCTTTCCGCCCCACATGGGAAATTGCCCCGCGGGAAATTGCCCCGTGGGAGCGGATTAGCCGCTGGTCGGTGCTCCGACAGCTATCCCCAGCGGGAAGCTGCTAGTGGCTGGGCGGTGCATCTGCCCTTAAAGGGGAGGGCGCACTGCCGCGGCTGCCATTTTATTTTAATTGTCGGTCAACTCGGAGGTCGGCCTGACAATGGCGGCCACGGGTTCGGCCAGACCGCTAACAAGCAGCCCAGCACCCCCTCTTGGGTTCCAGGCCGCTGGCCCAGCCGAGACCCTCCCTGGTGACCCATGGGTGCCACTAACGTGGCTGCAGAGTTCGCAGCGGCCCTTCCCTTTAACTGAAGAGGAGCGACGTTGCTACGCGTCAGCGCGACGCGGAATGTCAGTGTCGCGCTGACGTGCTTAGCGTGGCCCTGATGACACCGCCCGATGTCCGCCCCGCTCTCAAACGACTTCCATTCCTCAGCCACCCGGAGAGAAAAAAAAGTTTAAAGAGCTAAATTCCGCTCTACTCTCCGCCCCATGGATTGGACTGTAGAAAAATCTTTTACATTGGTAGATGCGCCCCCTTTCAGTCAGGGGGCAAAATCGGACCCACAATTTTTAAAGACAATTATTTTAATATTCTGTTCATGTTAACTAGAATATGAGAGTCTTTCTGCTAAAAAAATACTTCAAATATTACTGATTGGCTAACTGTTACATTACTTCATGTAGATACGACCACCTTCAATCTTTGGAAGGAGCTCAACCTCGACATTTAAATAGGGTATTAGCATAATCCTGTGGAAAATCACCTGGGATAATACTGTTAGAAAACTGTTCTGAGTGGCCAGCTGATCTTCCCAAAATCTGCTGTATATGAGGCCGCTTTTCTAGGTACACATGAGGCAACAAAAGCATTGAAACATGAAACATTTAACTGTATAGACGCTCCAAATTATGCTAGGTCAGAAAGAAAATCAAATGGAGACCCAAGAAGCTGCTGCATATGAGGAAGTCATTCATTTTTCAAATAATTTTTCAAAAACAGTTTGGAACGCATCACTCAAAGGGTTTATTATCCTGAGCTGTCAGGACCAGACAATAATAATGAGTGGTAAATACATACAAACTGTTCCAGGTTACTGTATTGCAAATTGTCATGAAATAAAATCTTCTGCACAATGGCCTAAGGGGAAACCATAGTATAAGTAGAGCAAGGTCTAACTTTCCCCAATGGTCCTACTCTGCCAGGTTTTCACAAAGTGTTATACTGTACTTCACTACCCAATTTGCTAACTTCTGTTTAGTAGTGTGTCTACATTACATAGGATATATGGCACAGAAACAGGCCATTTGGCCCAACCAGTCCATGCCGGCATTTATGCTCCACTCGAGACTCATCCCGTCTTTCCTCATCTAAATCTAACAGCATAACGCTTTATTTCCTTTACCGTCATATGCTTGTCTAGCCTCCCCTTAAATGCATCTACACTATTCACTTCAACCAATCTCTGGTAGCAAGTTCCACATTCTCACCACTCTTTTGATAAATAAGTTTCTTCTGAATTCCCTACTGGATTTCTTGGTGACTATCTTATATTGATGGCCTCTAGTTATGCTCTTCCCACAAGTGGAAACATTCTCTCTCTATCCACTCTATCAAACCTTTCATAATTTTAAAGACCTCCCACCACTCAGCCTTCTTTTTTCAAGAGAAAAGAGACCCCGCCTATTCATCCTTTCCTGATATGTATGCTCTTGCATTTCTGGTATCATCCTTGTAAATCTTCTCTGCGCCCTCTCAAGTGCCTTTATATCCTTTTTATAATATGGCGACCAGAACTGTACGCAGTACTCCAAGTGTGGTCTAACCAAGGTTCAATACAGGTTTAGCATAACTTTCCAATTCTGTACCTCTAGAAATAAACCCTAGTGCTTGGGTTTGCTTTGTTTATGGCCTTGCTAACCTGTGTCACAACTTCAAGTGATTTGTACTCCGTGATCCCTTTGTTCCTCTACCCCACCTAGACTCGCACCTTCCAAGTAATGTGACCTACCCCCCCATTCTTCCAACCAAAATGTAATACCTCACAGTTATCGGTCTTGAACTTAATTTGCCAATTATATGCCCATTCTGCAAGTTTGTTAATGTCCTCCTGTCATTTGTTGCAATCCTCCATCAGCTTTTACTGTGGAAAGACTGGAATTGACTATTCCCCCTCCCCCCAATTTGTTGTCATCCGCAAATTTAGAAATTGTGTTTTTGATTCCAAAGTCTAAATCGTTAATGTAATTTGTGAACAGTGACCTCAGCACTGATCCTAGTGGAACACCATTTCCCACCTTCTGCCACTGTGAATAGCTACCCTTTACCCCTACTCTTTGCTTTCTGTCTTGAAGCCAGCTTGTTATCCATTCTGCTACTTGTCCCCTGACTCCGCATTCTCTGACCTCGTTCATCAGTCTATTATGAAAATCTAGATAAATTACATCTACTGCATTATCATTGTCTAGCTCTCTCATACCTCTTCAAAAAATTCAATGAGGTTCGTCAAGCAAGACTTTCTCTTTTGAAATCCATGCTGACTATTCATTATTATATTTTTGGTTTCTAGATGTTCTTCTGTTTTCTTTTTTAGTAAGGATTCTATTATTTGTCCTACCACCGATGTTAAGCTGACTGGTCTATAATTTCTTGGACATATTCTATCCCCCCTTCTTATTTGTTCCCAAACAGAACTCTTCAGTATCACTCTCAACAATACAACTCTGCTGCCAGTTAGTGAAATCTCTGAATGCACCATAACCACCCCCCCCCACAACCTTAAGTCTTCAAATGCAAGATAAGAGAGAGAGACAGCGCGAGAGAGATAGGTGTCACAGAATGATGGAGGAAGTTGCAAAAGATAATTTTTCTGCATTCTGCTGATCATCACAAAGGGAATACTCAACTCCCAAGATGAAACTTGGTCCAAAAGTTCAATCCCTCCTGGCTGAGGAAGGCCAGAATTGAAGCTTGCTGAAATAACTCCATGGAGGACACATCTGAAATGGCTCAAAGGCTTTGTGGTGCTTTTTAAAGCTCCCAAAGGTTGCTTTGGCCCAAGTCCCAAAATCCATTTACCCTGGAAAGGCCAACTCCATCAGCTTTTACTGTACACTAGCTTGGAATTGAATGCCAAGTAACATAAGACATTGAAGGGTTCTTAAGACAACCATGGTTAATCATCCCAAGCTACAACGTTTGGAAAATTGGCAACCAGTTTCAAAAAAGTTGACAACTTAAAAAACAAAATGTACAATTGAAAAACAGCTCTAAATAAAGGCTTGTGGCCAAGGTTCAAGCTTTTGATTACATTGGATTTCAAGATTTATTAGGGCTAAAAATTGAATAGCATGGCACCACCCACTACAGGAGTACTAAAAGGCTAGTGGCTGCGTGCAGCGATATTAGCGCCACTCACCAACTTGATTGGGGTTCAGCGGCGGCACTAATAATTAGCGCCAGGGAATGTTCCGCCAGTGTGTAACGCCCCGGGAGCACCATGGAAGCCAACTTCAATGTTTTCGTCTGCCTTAGTGCCCGCCGCTAATCTCGCCAGAGAAAGCTGGCGTGCAGAGCTGTCCTGGGGTGCTAATGAAAGGTATTAGTAAACCAGGTAAGTTTGTGATTTTACTTCATTTTATTTCCTATGATATAACTTTATTTGGGGTGCTTGATGTTTAAAATAGGTAATTTGTAATTTATTTTAATTTTTTTTCTTTTGCAGCGATACTGTTAGCGCCAGAACTTCAGTAGCGCTACCGGCTTAGTGTCCTAAGAGAAGTGTGGTATGCTTCCCCCTTAGCGCTCCTCTCCACTCTTAGGGCGTAACAATCAATTTTGCTACAGCCAGCGTTAAAAAACTTCCGGTGCTAAAATTAGCTCCCCCGCAATATTAGTCCCTTAAGATTGCATTTATTCAATTTTTCCTCCTTAGTTTTTTAGGATCATGTTATACAATTCAGTTTGCTTGTTTGTCAAAACTGAAATCCAATAGCCATGTATGAGATACAAACAGTTGTAGTTAAAATCAAGGTACAATGGGATAAAAATGTAGGAACAGGTGTAGGCCATTTAGCCCCTCGAGCCTGTTCCACCATTCAATGAGATCATGGCTGATCTGTCTCTTAACTCCATCCACCTTCCTTGTCTCCATATTCTTTTATTACCACTGTCTAGCAAAAATCTATCAATCTTAAGATTTAAAATTATTAATTGAGCTAGCTTTTTGGGAGAGAGTTCTACACTTTTACCACCTTTTGCATGAAGAAGTGTTTCCTAACTTCTCTCCTCAATGACCAGGCTCTAATTGAAGGTTATGTCTCCTTGTCCAAGGCTCCCCCCACCAGCAGAAAAAAGTTTCTCTCTATCTACCCCATCAGTTCCCTTCAAAATCTGGAGTTTTCTGGAGTTCTTTGAGGATTTAATGAGCAGGATGGATAAAGGGGAACCATGTTGTGTATTGTGATTTCCAGAAGGCATTCGATAAGGTTACTGTATAAGCTAAGAGCTCACGGGTTGGCATGGATAGAGGATTGGCTAACTAACAGAAAACAGAGTCAGGATAAATGGGTCATTTTCAGGTTGGCAAACTGTAACTAATGGAGTGCCACAGGGATTAGTGCTGGGACCTCAATCTATATTAATGAAGGGACTGAGTGTAATGTAGCCAAATTTGCTGATGATACAAAGATAGGTGGGAAAGGACGCAAAGAATCTGCAAAGGGATATAGATAGGCTAAGTGAGTGGACAAAAAATTGGCAGATGGGAGTATAATGTGGGAAAATGTGAGGTTATCCATTTTGGTAGGAAAAATAAAAAAGCAAATTATTATTTAAATGGGAAGAGATTACAAAATGCCACTACAAGAAACACAAAAAGTTAGCATGCAGGTACAGCAAGTAATTAGGAAGACAAATGGAATGTTGGGCTTTATTGCAAGGGAGATGGAGTATAAAAGTAGGGAAGTCCTGCTATAACTGTACAGGGCGTTGGTGAGACCACACCTAGAGTACTGTGTACAGTTTTGGTCTCCTTATTGAAGGAGGGCTATATTTGCATTGGAGGTAGTTCAGAGAAGATTCACGAGGTTGATTCCTGAAATAAAGGGATTGGCTTATGAAGAAAGGTTGAGCAGGTTGGGCCTATACTCATTGAAGTTTAGAAGAATGTGGTGATTTTATTGAAACGTGTAAGATTCTGAGGGGGCTTGACAGGGTAGATGCAGAGAGGATGTTTCCCCTCGTGGGGGAATCTAGAACTAGGGGGCACAGTTTCAGAATAAGGGGTCATCCATTTAAAATGGAAATGAGGAGGAATTTCTTCTCTCAGAGGGCGGTGAATCTTTGGAATTCTCTACCTGAGAGCTGTGGAGGCTGAGTCATTGACTATATTTAAAGTGGAGAGAGATAAATTTTTGAACGATAAGGGAGTGAAGGGTTATGGGGAGCGGGCAGGGAAGTGGAGTTGAGGCCAAGATCAGATATGATCTTATTCAATGGCGGAGCAAGCGCGAGAGGCCAAATGGCCTACTCCTGCTCCTATTTCTAATGTTCTTATGTAAAATCATAAAACCCTCAATCAAATCACCCTTAACTTTCTCTTCTGGGCAATACAAGCCTAGTTGATGTAATCTCTCCTCATAATCTAACCCTTGGAGTGCTGGTACCATTCTGGTGGATCAGCACTGCAATCCTCCCAAGACTAATATATCCTTTCTAAGGAGGTGCAGTGCCCAGAACTGTACACCGTACTCCAGATGCGGTCTTATTAGAGCTTTGTACAGCTCGAGCAAAACTTCCTCTCTGTTATATTCTAGACCTCTCGATATAAAGGCTAACATTCCAAAAGCCTTTTTGATTATTTTTTTGTACCTGACTGTTGTGTATCTGTAAAGCATGCACTCCCATGTTCCGCCACCAAGGAGCTCATTACCTGAAGTCCCAAGGGATCCCAGCATCCCTTGGGAGCACTGTATATAAGCCGGCCCCTGAGGCCTGTTCCTCACTCTGGAGTGTCTTATTAAAGACTGAGGTCACTGTTACTTTAACCTCCGTGTGTGCAGCCTCATCTGTGTTCGGAACACAATAACTGGAGACGAGAATACGAATCCAACGCAAAGATGCAGCAAACTGTGGGCATCCTGGAGAAGTTCTCGGAGGGTGAGGACTGGGAAGCCTATGTCGAATGGCTAGACCAGTACTTTGCAGCCAACGAGCTGGACGGAGAAGGAAGCACTGCAAAAAGGAGAGCGGTCCTCCTCACAGTCTGCGGGGCACCGACCTACAGCCTCATGAAGAATCTTCTGGCTCCGGTGAAACCCACAAATAAGTTATATGAGGAGCTGTGTACACTGGTTCGGGAGCATTTTAACCCGAGGGAGAGTGTGCTGATGGCGAGGTATCAGTTCTACACGTGCCAGCGATCTGAAGGTCAGGAAGTGGCGAGCTACGTCATCGAGCTAAGGTGGCTTGCAGGACAATGTGAGTTTGATGGCTAACTGGAGCAAATGCTCAGAGACTTTTTTGTACTGGGCATTGGCCATGAGACCATCCTACGAAAACTTTTGACTGTAGAGACACCGACCCTCAGCAAGGTCATTGTGATAGGCGTTTATGCCCACCAGTGATAACACCAAACAAATCTCTCAGCACACAAGTACTAGCAATGTTCATAAATTAACTGGAACTGCGTTTGCGAGCAGAAATGTACAGGGCAGAACCCACGAGTCTGAAACTGCCAGCAGGCCTCAGGTGACTCAGCGTGCCCAACAAAGGATGAATGCAAGGCAATTCACACCTTGTTGGCGTTGTGGAGGCTTCCATTCAGCCTATTCATGCCACTTCAAAGGGTATGTTTGCAAGAGCTATTGAACAATGGGGCACCTCCAACGAGCTTGCAAACGAGCTGCAAGCTCTGCAAAACCTGCAGAGGAAGATCGGTCCATGGTGCATCAAAGCAATTTCCAGCCTCAGAGAGAGGAGGCAGATGCTGAAGTACACGGGGTGCACACATTTTTGACAAAATGTCCACCTATAATGCTAAACATAAAATTGAGTGGCTTACCCGTAGCCATGGACCTGGACACTGGTGCTAGCCAATCCATCATGAGTAAAAAGATGTTTGAGACACTGTGGTGCGACAAGGCATTCAGACCAATCCTGAGCCCCATCCATACGAAACTAAGAACGTACACCAAAGAGCTTCTCACTTTCCTGACAGCGCCATGGTCAAGGTCACCTACGAGGGTACGGTGCACGAACTGCCACTCTGGATTGTCCCGGGCGATGGCCCCACACTGCTTGGAAGGAGCTGGCTGGGCAAAATCCGCTGGAACTGGGATGACATCCGAGCGCTATCACATGTCGATGAGGCCTCATGTACCCAGGTTCTTAACAAATTTCCTTCCCTTTTTGAGCCAGGCATTGGAAACTTTTCCGGGCGAAGGTGCGGATCCACTTGGTCCCAGAGGCACGACCCATTCACCACAGGCGTGAGCGGTACCTCACATGATGAGGGAGAGAGTGGAAATCGAGCTGGACAGGCTGCAACGCGAGGGCATCATCTCCCCGGTGGAATTCAGCGAGTGGGCCAGCCCGATTGTTCCAGCATTCAAAAGTGATGGCATGGTCTGGATTTGCGGCGATTATAAAGTAACTATTAATCGTTTCTCGCTACAGGAGCAATACCCGCTACCTAAGGCAGAGGACCTATTTGCGACGCTGGCAGGAGGCAAGACGTTCACCAAGCTCGACCTGACTTCGGCCTACATGACGCAGGAGCTGGAGGAGTCTTCGAAGGACCTCACCTGCATCAACACGCACAAGGGACTGTTCATCTGCAACAGATGCCCGTTTGGAATTAGGTCAGCTGCAGCGATCTTCCAGAGAAACATGGAGAGCCTACTCAAGTCAGTACCACACACAGTGGTCTTTCAGGACAACATATTGGTCACAGGTCGGGACACCGCCGAGCACCTGTAAAACCTGGAGGAGGTCCTCTAGCGACTGGATCGTGTAGGGCTGCGGCTGAACAGTTCGAAATGCGTCATCATTGCAACAGAAGTGGAGTTTTTGGGGAGAAAGATCGCGGCATTCGGCCCACAGACGCCAAGACAGAGGCTATCAGGAATGCGCCCAGGCCACAGAACGTCATGGAGCTGCAGTCGTTCCTGGGACTCCTCAACTGTTTTAGTAACTTCCTCCCGGGGTTAAGCACCCTCTTAGAGCCCCTACATGTGTTATTGCGCAAAGGTGAGAACTGGGTATGGGGGAAAAAAACAAGTAATTGCTTTTGAGAAAGCCAGAAAGATTTTATGCTCCAACAAGCTGCATGTATTGTATAACCCATGTAAAAGACTTGGGCTAGCATGTGACGCATCGTCGTACGGAGTCGGGTGTGTATTACAACAAGCTAACGTTACGGGGAAGTTGCAACGTGTCACCTGTGCTTCCAGGAGCTTGTCTAAGGCCGAGAACACCTACAGCATGATTGAGAAAGAGGCATTAATGTGTGTGTTCAGGGTAAAGAAAATACATCAGTACCTGTTTGGCCTCAAATTTGAGCTGGAAACCGATCACAAGCCCCTCACATCCCTGTTCGCTGAAAACGAGGATAAATACTAATGCCTCAGCCTGCATACAAAGGTGGGCACTCGCGCTATCAGCATATAACTATACCATCCGCCACAGACCAGGCACCGAGAACTGTGCGGATGCTCTCAGTCGGCTACCATTGCCCACCACGGGGAAATGGCGCAGCCTGCAAACTTGTTAATGGTGGCGCTTGTTAATGGTCATGGAAGCGTTTGAAAATTATAAATCACCTGTCACGGCCCACCAGATTAGGACTTGGACCAGCCAAGATCCTCTGCTGTCCCTAGTAAAAAAATTGTGCAGCATGGGAGCTGGGTCAGCATCCCTGTTGAAATGCAAGAGCCAATCAAGCCGTTCCAGCGGCAAAAGAACGAGCTGTCCATTCAGGCAGAATGCCTGTTGTCGGGTAACAGCGTAGTGCTACCAAAAAAGGGCAGGGAGACGTTCATCTCGGATCTCCACAGCACACACCCGGGTATAGTAATGACGAAAGCGATAGCCAGATCCCATGTGTGGTGGCCCGGTATCGACTATGACTTAAGAGTTCTGTGTACAGCAATGCAGCGTATGTGCTCAGTTGAGCAACGCGCCCAGAGAGGCACCACTAAGTTTATGGTCCTGGCCCTCCAGACCATGGTCAAGGATCCATGTCGTCTATGCGGGCCCATTTCTCGGTAAAATGTTCCTGGTGGTGGTGGATGGTTTTTCAAAATGGATTGAATGTGAAATAATGTCGGGAAGCACCGCCACCGCCACCATTGAAAGCCTGAGGGCCATATTTGCCACCCACAGCCTACCTGACATACTGGTCAGTGACAACTGGCCATGTTTCACCAGTGCCGAATTTAAAGAATTCATGACCCGCAATGGGATCAAACATGTCACCTCGGCCCCGTTTAAACCAGCCTTCAATGGGCAGGCAGAGCGGGCAGTACAAACAATCAAACAGAGCCTCAAATGAGTCAGAGAAGGCTCACTCCAAACCTGCCTGTCCCGAGTACTGCTCAGCTACCAGACGAGATCCCACTCGCTCACAGGGGTGCCCCCGGCTGAGCTACTCATGAAAAGGACACTTAAAACCAGACTCTCGCTGGTTCACCCCAACCTGCATGATCAGGTAGAGAGCAGGCGGGCAGCAACAAAATGTAAACGATGGTCGCGCCACTGTGTCATGGGAAATTGATCTGAATGACCCTGTGTATGTGCTAAACTATGGACATGGTCCCAAGTGGATCGTGGGCACGGTGATAGCTAAAGAAGGGAGTAGGGTGTTTGTAGTCAAACTAGACAATGGACAAATTTGCAGAAAGCACCTGGACCAAACGAGGCTGCGGTTCACAGACTGCCCTGAACAACCCACAGCAGACACCACCTTTTTCGAGCCACAACACACACCCAAAGGATCAACGACACCACGCCGGACCAGGAAATCGAACCCATCATGCACAACAGCCGAGCAAGGCCAGGCTCACCTAGCAGCCCTGCAGGGCCAACAACACGCAGGCCCAGCGAGGGCACAGCCAACACACCAGAACAGACATTTGTACCGAGGCGGTCCACCAGGGAAAGAAAGGCTCCTGACCGCTTCACCTTGTAAATAGTTTTCACTTTGACTTTGGGTGCAGGGGGGGGGGGGAGTGATGTTGTGCATCTGTATTGCATGCACTCCCATGTTCCGTCACCAGGGAGCTCATCCCCTGAAGTCCCAAGGGATTCCAGCATCCCTTGGGATCACTGTATTTAAGGCGGCCCATAAGGCCTGTTCCTCACTCTGAAGTGTCTTATTAAAGACTGAGGTCACTGTTCCTTTAACCTCCCTGTGTGCAGCCTCATCTGTGTTAGGAACACAATACTGACCACTGCAATGTGTGTGTGTGTGTGTGTGTGTACATGAACCACTAAATCTCTTTAGACCTCCATTGTTCCTAGCTTTTCACCATTTAAATAATAATCAGATCTATCATGTGTTTGTCCAAAATGGATGACCTCTCACTTGCCTGTTAAAGCCAACCTACTCACAAACTATCAATGTCTCTTTGTAATTTGATGCTCCCATAGACACTACTTACTATCAATGTTCCCTCTAATTTTTTCTCCTGCGCAGACCCTTTAAATTTGCTGCTGTATGCGCGGTATCTCTTCCAGTGGTAACAGCTAGTGAGCAGCCTGCGTGGGACCTCGTGATTGGTGCGCAGCCGCGCATCTTAGGGGGACATTGCTTACTTTACCACCAATCTTTGTGTTATCTGCAAACTTGGATATAGGGCTTTCTATTGTGTTATCTAAATCATTCATAAATATCGTGAATAGTTAAGTCCCCAGCACTGATTCTCGTGGGACACCACTAGTAATTTCCTTCTAATTTGAGTACATACACATTAGCCCTACTCTGTCTTCTACTACTTAACCAATCTCCATTAAACTTGTCATGACTTAAACTGCAGCCATATCCAATATTACACCAGTTGTATTAAAGAAAAAAACCCACTGAAGTACACACAAAAATGCAATTTTTTCAATCATGAATTCAGAAATTTTGAAGGGAAAAGTGAGCTCTGATTGTGAAAACTTTATTTCCAAGGGAGGTTTGATGGGGCGTGTTTCCCCAAGAAATGTTTCACCTTTGACACCTATTCTGGTGCATTACTCAACCTTAAATGTACTGTGATTTGAAGCCAAGAATAATTTATTCTGGAATGGACTTGGGGCTTAAATCCACACAGCTACCATAACTGAATACGATAGCATAAACAAAAATGGTCTGTAACCTACTTACATCATAAAATTATTCAAACAGATGTAAATAATAAAACATTTTAATGCTAAAAGTGTTGATACAAATAACATAATTTCTATATCGGTACCAGTTCAAATGCAGGAAACCTTTCGCGTTTAACTGGACACACCTGAAGTTTTAGAAACAGCCAATTATAGAGTAGCAATAGCAAAGGCCTGGCAGTAGGTAACCTGCCTATTGTGTTAAACGATGTGCAGCATGGGGAGTTCTTTATTGCTCTCAAAGGAAAAAGTGAGGAAACTATATTTTGGCTGAGAGTGGAAAGTATAGAATCGGAAACACCAAAAGGTTTATCTTCTTTGCTTCGAATCTGTGATACACTGAAAAATAAAGATCTCCTGCTCCCATTTTCATAGAATCATCGGGCCCAAGTTTCCGATGCTACTGTAAACGGCGCACCTCCGTGATTTACGTAACCTGTCTGGGGGAAAAAAGTGCGCCGAAATCTTATCGGGCAATTCTCCGGTCGTCCTGGCGCAGCGGAGTCTCCCTGGGGCGGAGCAAGTCAATCGCAGCCAGCAGGGGGGCAGGGCTAGGGATCAGCGTTCTTCTGAGTGCCGGCAGCGTTGCGCAGGCGCGTTGGAGCGTGTGCGCATGCGCAATGGCTCAGCAGGGCGTTTTTCCCTCAGTCTGTCTTTGAATGGTGTGGGGACCGGGGAGGTGATCGGTGGGGGAGAAGCATGGGAAGGGATGGAGGAGCGTAGGTTGGGGGGCACTTGAAATGATCAGAGGGCCGGAGGAGAGAGCAGGTGTGCCTAAAGCAATTAGGGGACTGGAGGAGCGAAGGTCCGGGGTTGAGAATGATTAGAGGGCCGGAGGAGAGAGCAGTCTGTCTTTGAATTATATCTAAAAGAGCAGGCAGGCAGACCCAAGCTGCAAAATGGTGTCCTTGTACTGACCTATACTTTTAAGGCCAGGTGTTGGGCTTAACAGTGGAATGCAGAGACCCATTGGATATTGGTGGAACTGTACTGAACCGGTTAGCTATATTTTTACTTCAATGAAACTGGCTTCCTTAACCCAGGTTATTCATGGATCCACATTTTTTGAAGGGGGCGGGGGGTTCCAATGCCATTGGTCATCCGAGCCTGGGGTGTGTATACTGCAGAGTGCAGGTGATAGAGGGAGACCCTTATATTTCCAGTGAGTTCCACTCCTGTCGATGTCTATTAGTCAGAAACCTTGCTTCTCAGCGTGCTTGCATTGGGGGAAGTTGAGATATTTGTGTGCGACTTCAATTTGTGGAAATTTCTTTGTCAGCCGATTTCCTGAAATGGAAGTTGGATAAATTGCATTTGCGGTAAATATTTCTTCAAACCTGGCATTGAAACAGTTAAGACTGCAGGATATTTGGGTCACATCAGGAGTAATCTAGTTTGAATCCAGATAAATTTCTGGAAGATGGTGCAGTGTGAAAATTGGACCTGATGGTTCAGTTATTTCCTACTGCCAAAGGTTTGCTTCATACATACTCGTATGGAAAGTCAATTCTTTATTATGCAGGAGAATACCGTGACTGCAACAAGACAATGCAGACTATGTAGATTTTTCGTTGCTCGTCAAAGGAAATGCCATTCAGATTGAAGGTTTTCAGAATTGCATATTACAGTTATCATTTGTTCAGCCTCCGTCCAGCCTCCCCCCCACCCCCCTACCTCCTGTTCAGCCCCTCCCTGCCTCCTCCCTCCTCCTCTCCCCCCCACCCCTCACTGTCAGAAACACGGAGAGAGGCTGATAGAAACACCTTCCCTTCACATAAAGGTAGGACTTCTATCTTGTATTTGTTATTAATTGGTTGCTTATTATTTTGGTCTTGATGCATTAGGTGCAGGGTTCCTTCTATTCTTTATTATTTAATTGCTTATTACTTTTTGTGCTTTGTTTAGTGCTTAGTGCTTTAAATGTACTGCTTTGCTTAGTGCTTTAAATGTACTTTGCTTCTTTAATGTTGTTGTGAAGGTGTTTAATGCTTTGGAAAATCCTCTAAACTTCCCTTCCCCCCGCTCCCCCTGCTGTTGATGTTGATGTGTCCTTTGTGTTTAATGCCTCCCCCCGCCACCCCCCCCCCACACCGTCTCTGGCTGTGCCTGCATTAAACTTAACTCTAGGTAAGGTTTTTCAGAACTTACAAAAGTGGACACTTACTCCATTCTAAGTTAGTTTGGAGTAAGTTTTCGCTGCCGAAACTTGCAAAACAGGCCAAAACAATCCACTTTTGAAAAAAAATACCTGAACTAAAACGAACCTAAACTAACTCAGTAGAACTGGAGCAAACTAAGTGCCGAGAACTGCGATTTCTAAGATACCCAAACTAAACTAGTTGCTCCAAGAAAATTGGAGCAACTTCACCCGAAACTTGAATCATAGAAGTTTACAGCACGGAAGGAGGCCATTTTGGCCCATCATGTCCGCACCGGCCAACAAGAGGCTATCCAACCTAATCTCACTTTCCAACTCTAGGTCCGTAACCCTGCAGGTTACGGCACTTCAAGTGCATATCCAACTACTTTTTAAAAAGTGGGGAGGGTTTCTGCCTCTACCACCCTTTCAGGCAGTAAATTCCAGACCCCCACAACCCCGTTGAAGAAATTTTCCCTCAAATCCCCTCTCAACCTTCTACCAATTACTTTAAATGTATGCCCCCTGGCTGTTGACCCCTCTGCTAAGAGAAATAGGCCCTTTTTTATTCACTATATCTAGGCCCCTCAATTTTATACACCTCAATGAGGTCTCCCCTCAGCCTCCTCTGTTCTAAGGAAGACAAACCCAGCCTATCCAATCTGTCCTCATAGCAAAGATTCTCCACTCCCGGCAACATCCTCGTAAATCTCCTCTGTACCCTCTCCAGTGCAATCACGTCCTTCCTGTAATGCGGTGACCAGAACTGCACGCAGTGCCCCAGCTGTGGCCTAACCAGTGTTTTATACAGTTCAAGCATAACCCACCTGCTCTTATATTCTATGCCTCGGCTAATAAAGACAAGCATTCCGTATGCCTTCTTAACCACCTTATCCATCTGGCCTGATACCTTTAGGGATCTGTCAACATGAATTCCCAGGTCCCTTTGTTCCTCTGTACTTCTCAATGTCCTACCATTTAATGTGTATTCCCTTTCGTTGTTAGCCCTCCCCAAATGCATTACCTCACACTTTTCTCGATTAAATTCTATTTGCCACTGTTCTGCCCACCTGACCAGTAGATTGATATCTTCCTGCAGTCTGCAGCTTTTTTCTTCATTATCAACCACACACCTCTTTTTGTATCATCTGCAAACTTCTTAATCATAGCCCCTATATTCAATTCTAGATCATTGATGTATACCACAAAAAGCAGGGGACCTAGCACTGAGCCCTGTGGAACCCCACTGAAAACAGCCATCCAGTCACAAAAACGCCAATCAACCAAATACCCATTGCTTCCTGACTCCGAGCCAATTTTGGATCCAACTTGCCACTTTGCCCTGGATCCCATGGGCTTTTACTTCCGTGACCAGTATGCCATGTGGGACTTTATCAAAAGCTTTGCTAAAGTCCATATACACTGCACCATACACACTTCCCTCATCGAACCTCCTGGTTACCTCCTCGAAAAATTCAATCAAGTTAGCATCAAACAAGAAATTTGGGATGCGTGCAATAAAGGTACAGCAGTTATCATGGGTCACTTTAATCTACATATTGATTGGGCTAACCAAACTGGTAGCAATGCGGTGGAGATGGATTTCCTGGAGTGTATTAGGGATGGTTTTCTAGACCAATATGTTGAGGAACCAACTAGAGGGCTGACCATCCTAGACTGGGTGATGTGTAATGCGAAAAGACTAATTAGCAATCTTGTTGTGCGAGGCCCCTTAGGGAAGAGTGATCATAATGTGGTCGAATTCTTTATTAAGATGGAGAGTGACACAGTTAATTCAGAGACTAGGGTCCTGAACTTAAGGAAAGGTAACTTTGATGGTATGAGACGTGAATTGGCTAGAATAGACTGGCGAGTGGTACTTAAAGGGTGGACGGTGGATAGGCAATGGCAAACATTTAAAGATCACATGGATGAACTTCAACAATTGTACATCCCAGTCTGGAGTAAAAATAAAGCGGGGAAGGTGGCTCAACCGTGGCTAACAAGGGAAATTAAGGATAGTGTTAAATCCAAGGAAGAGGCATATAAATTGTCCAGAAAAAGCAGCAAACCTGAGGACTGGGAGATTTTTGTAATACAGCAGAGAGGACAAAGGGTTTAATTAGAAGGGGGAAAATAGAGTATGAGAGGAAGCTTGCTGCGAACATAAAAACTGACTGCAAAAGCTTCTATAGATATGTGAAGAGAAAAAGATTAGTGAAAACAAATGTAGGTCCGTTGCAGTCAGATTCAGGTAAATTTATAATGGGGAACAAAGAAATGGCGGACCAGTTAAACAAATACTTTGGTTCTGTCTTCACGAAGGAAGACACAAATAACCTTCCAGAAGTACTAGGGGACTGAGGGTCTACCGAGGGTCTACTGAGAAAGAGGAACTGAAGGAAATCCTTATTAGGCGGGAAATTGTGTTAGGGAAATTGATGGGATTGAAAGCCGATAAATCCCCGGGGCCTGATAGTCTGCTACCCAGAGTACCTAAGGAAATAGCCCTAGAAATAGTGGATGCATTGGTGATCATTTTCCAACAGTCTATCGACTCTGGATCGGTTCCTATGGAGAGAGACAACAGGTAATTATGGACCGGTTAGCCTGACATCAGTAGTGGGAAAAATGTTGGAATCAATTATTAAAGATGAAATAACAGCACATTTGGAATGCAGTGACAGGATCGGTCCAAGTCAGCATGGATTTCTGAAAGGGAAATCCTGCTTGACAAATCTTATAGAATTTTTTGAGGATGTAACTGATAAGAGTGGACAAGGGAGAACCAGTGGATGTGGTGTATTTGGACTTTCAAAAGGCTTTTGACAAGGTCCCACACAAGAGATTAGTGTGCAAAATTAAAGCACATTGTATTGGGGGTAATGTACTGACATGGATAGAGAACTGGTTGGCAGACAGGAAGCAGAGTCGGGATAAACAGGTCCTTTTCAGAATGGCAAGCAGTGACTAGTCGGGTGCCGCAGGGCTCAGTACTGGGACCCCAGCTATTTACAATATACATTAATGATTTGGATGAGGGAATTGAGTGTAATATCTCCAAGTTTGCAGATGGCACTAAGCTGGGTGGCGGTGTGTGCTGTGAGGAGGCACTAAAAGGCTGCAGGGTGACTTGGACAGGTTAGGTGAGTGGGCAAACGCGTGGCAGATGCAGTATACTGTGGATAAATGTGAGGTTATCCACTTTGGTGGCCAAAACTGGAAGGCAGATTATTATCTGAATGACAGCAGATTAGGAAAAGGGGAGGTGCAGCGAGACCTGGGTGTCATGGTACATCAGTCACTGAAAGTTGGCATGCAGGTACAGCAGGCGGTGAAGAAGGCAAATGGTATGTTGGCCTTCATAGCTAGGGGTTTTGAGTATAGGGGCAGGGAGATCTTACTACAGTTGTACATGGCCTTAAGTGAGGTCTCACTTGGAATATTGTGTTCAGTTTTGGTCTCCTAATCTGAGGAAGGATGTTCTTGCTATTGAGGGAGTGCAGTGAAGGTTCACCAGACTGATTCCCAGGATGGCAGGACTGACATATGAGGAGAGACTGGATCAACTGGGCCTTTATTCACTGGAGTTTAGAAGGATGAGAGGGCGTCTCATAGAAACATATAAAATTCTGACGGGACTGGACAGGTTAGATGCAGGAAGAATGTTCCCGATGTTGGGCAAGTCCAGAACCAGGGGACATAGTTTAAGGATAAGGGGTAAGCCATTTAGGACCGAGATGAGAAACTTCTTCACTCAGAGCGTTGTTAACCTGTGGAATTCCCTACCGCAGAGAGTTGTTGATGCCAGTTCATTGGATATATTCAAGAGGGAGTTAGATATGGCCCTTATGGCTAAAGGGATCAAGGGGTATGGAGAGAAAGCAGGAAAGGAGTACTGAGATGAATGATCAGCCATAATCTTATTGAATGGTGGTGCAGGCTCAAAGGGCCGAATGGCCTACTCCTGCACCTATTTTCTATGTTTCTATGTCAGACATGACCTTCTCTTAACAAATCCATGCTGACTGTCCCTGTCTTTCTAAATGTAGATTTATCCTGTCCTTCAGAATTTTTTCCAGGAATTTTCTGTGGTTAGGCTGACTGGCCTGTAATTACTCGGTCTATCCCTTTCTCCCTTCTTAAACAAAGATACCACATTAGCAGTCCTCCAGTCCTCTGGCACCACACCTGAAGCCAGAGAGGATTGGAAAATGATGGTCAAAGCCTCTGCTATTTCCTCTTTTGCTTTGCTTAACAGCCTGAGATACATTTAATCTGGGCCTGGGGACTTGTCCACTTTCAAAGCTGCTAAACCCCTTAATACCTCCTCTCTCAGTACGTTTATTTCATCTAATATTTCACACTCCTCCTTCTCGATAGCAGTGTCTGCATCGCCCCTCTCTTTTGTGAAAATAGACGCAAAGTATTCATTAAGAATCGTACCCACATCTTCCGCTTCCACACACAGATTACCCTCATGGTCTCTAATATGCCCTACCCTTTCTTTAGTTATCCTCTTGCTCTTAATATATTTATAAAATATCTTTGGGTTTTCCTTGATGTTACTTGCCAAGAATTTTTCATGCTCTCTCTTTGCTTTCCTAATATCCCTTTTGATCTCACCCCTGGACTTACTATACTCCGAGAGATTCTGCAGTATTTAACCCCCGGGATCTGTCACAAGCTTTCCTTTCTTTCCTTTATCCTACCCTCTATGTCCCTAGACATCCAGGGGGCTCTAGATTTTTTACTCCCACCCTTTTTCTTTAAGGGTACATATTTGGCCTGAACCCTGCGGATCTCCTCCTTGAATGCCTCCCACTGCTCTGTCACCTTCAAGTAGCTGTTTCCAGTCCACTATGGCTAAATCACCTCATAGCTTAGTAAAGTTGGCTTTTCCCCAATTTAGAACTTTTATTCCTGGTCTAACCTTGTCCTTTTTCGTAATTACCTTAAATCTAACTGAATTATGGTTACTAGCAGCTAAATGCTCTCCCCCTGTTGCCCCTTCCACCTGCCAGCTTCATTTCCGAAAATTAAATCCAGAACCGCCCTCTCCCGTGTTGGGCTTGCTGCATGCTGGCTAAAAAAGTTCTCTTGAATGCATTTTAGGAATTCCGCACCCTCTATACTCTTCACACTACTGTTGTCCCAGTTAATATTAGGATAGTGGAAATCCCCTATTACTGCCCTATAGTTTTTGCACTTCTCAGAAATTTGCCTACATATTTGCTCTTCTATCTCCCTCTCACTATTTGGAGGTCTATAGTACAGGTCCAGCAGTGTGATCGCCCCTTTTCTGCTTTTCAGTTCGACCCATATGGCCTAGTTTGATGATCCTTCCGACATATGATCCTTCCTCACAGCTGTATCAATACCGCGACCCACCCCCCCCCCTCCCTTTTTACCCCCCTCTCTATCCCGTCTGAAAATCCTGTAACCAAGAATGTTAAGCTGCCATACCTGCCTCTCTTTTAGCCATGTCTCTGTAATAGCTATATCATACGCCCAAGTGTCTACCTGTGCTCTTAGCTCATCTGCCTTATTCGCTATACGCCTTGCATTGAAGTACATTCCATTTAGTATAGCCAGACTTCCTTGTTGCCTACTTTCTAGCCTTTGTTTCCTCCGTCTTTCAAATTCACTTTCTACATTTTGTCTTTCCAGTTCCAACTTTACTCCCCTCCCTACTGAATCTATTCTCAGATTCCCATCCCTGTGCCAAGCTAGTTTAAACACTCCCCAACAGCACTTGCAAACCCCCCCCATCGCGAGGATATTGGTCCCGGCTCTGTTGAGGTGCAACCCGTCTGGCTTGTACAGGTCCCACCTTCCCCAGAAGCGGTCCCAATGTCTCAGGAATCTAAAGCCCTCCCTCCTGCACCATCTCTCCAGCCACGCATTCATCTACTCTGCCCTCCTATTTCTGTACTCACGAGCTCGTGGCACCGGGAATAATCCGGAGATTACTACCTTTTGAGGTTCTGCTTTTTAATTTCTCTCTTAGCTCCCTAAACTCTGGCTGCAGGACCTCACCCTTCTTTCTACCTATGTCATTGATCCCAATATGGACCACGACCTCTGGCTGTTCACCGTCTCCCCCCAGAATGCCCTGCAGGCGCTCGGTGACATCCTTGGCCCTGGCACCAAGTAGTCAACATACTATCCTGGAGTCACGTCTGCGGCCGCAGAAACGCCTGTCTGCTCCCCTGACTATTGAATCCCCTACCACTATAGCTCTTCCTTTCTTCTTCCTCCCCCCCCCCCGCCCTCTGTGCAGCTGAGCCACCCGTGGTGCCGTGGACTTGGCGCTGGCTGCAGGCCCCAGAGGCACCATCGCCCCCACCGGTACTCAGTAGAGAATACCGGTTGGAGAGCGAGATGGACTCACGGGACTCCTGCACTACCTGCCTAGTCCTCCTCTTCTGTCTGCTGGTCACCCACTCCCTCTCTACCTACACACTCTTAAGCTGCGGGGTGACCAGCTCTAGAAACGTGCTATCCATGTAGCTCTCAGTCTCGCGGATGCACCGCAGTAACTCCAGCTGCCGCTCAAGCTCCAAAACGGGGAGCTCGGAACTAAAGGGCTGGCAGGGCAGCTTAGAAAGGCTCGGAACTATCAAGCAGAAATAAACTCTAAACCTTAACAAAACACACCCAGCCGCTACTCAGGAAACAACTGATGTAATTAATTAGTTTTTTTAGATAATAAATAGCACTTATCTATTTAATTGCAGCTCCTAACTTACACCAAATGCACAAGGTTTTAAAAAAAAGAGAAATACTCATCAACCAATTTTAAATAGGATAGACAAGGTGAATGTTTTTGTGGGGCACCTAGAAGAGTCTTAATAATGACCAATGGAAAAATAAACTTCAATGCGATGGAAAACATGTCTGTTGTCATTTAACGTATTTCCAGCACTTGTAGTAAGTGATTCTTCACGAGCTTGTAAATTCAAGAGCAACACACCTTCAAACAAGCTTGAGAAGGATAAGTGTCCTTTTCTTGTGACTGTATTCATGTTTATATAATTTATATATTGAGGCAGTAAAGGAGAATAACGCATGAGTTACCTAGACTTATTTTTGAGAGTCTTTGGGGCTGAAATTCAGTGCAGTCAGAAAGCTGGTGGTGTTAAGGCCTTTTTTCCCCAATTTGCGCCACAAAGTTTGCGGTGGCCACTGGATCCAAATTAGGTTTTTTGACCACAAAAAGTGTTCCAATCTGTTATGTATGCAACCCTATGTAACCAGCATTCTACCGCCACCAGAGGGTGTATCTGTTGGAGTCCCAAGGTATCCCAGCATCCCTTGGGAGCACTGTATATAAGCAGGCCTCCCATGCTGTACCAACACTCTAGAGTTAGAATAAAGAGCTTAAGGTCACACTTACTCATGTCTACAGTACTCAATCACATTAGTTTATTCTGGACATAACACAGTCTTATTAGCCTTTCAAACCTGAAAGTTTGCAGTCTTAATTGGGACGTTATTCCCACGGGAAATTCACCCTCAGGGTGATGTGGCAGCTACCATTGCAGCATAGGCGCAAGGGAACGAGCGTATTGGTGCTGCTTTGGAGAGGATGGCCGCAGCTCTGCAAGAGTCAACGGAGCGTCTAAGTGCTGTCATATCTGGTGGCTTTCAAACTGTGGCTGCTCGCGTGCAGTCTCAGCTGGATGTCCCTCGAGACTTTGGGTTGCTTTCGCGGCTTGGTCCACCACGGGCCACGGAGGACCTTGCGGTATGGCGCCACGGCACCGACCTGAGCTCCCTCAGATTGGTGGTGGTGTGTATGTGTCGCCCCTGGTGAGTTATTCAGGCCCCTCGGACCAGGATACAGATGACCCGCTCCCTCCAGCTCACAGCATTCCTGGCCCCAGATCTGTCACTCTGCCAGTGCCTCCACGCATGGCCTCGCCCGAGCCAAGTCAGACTGAACCCTCCCAGGAGGATGTTGACCAGTCTCCAGCCGGCCCTTCCAGGCTCAAAGCTGCTCAAGGGCGTCCTAGAAAGACATCTGCAGCTTCCACACAGGGAACACAGCAGCCTTCCCAGACCCATGATGCTGCACACAGGAGAGACACTGAGGTGAAGATAATCATAGGCAGTCCCGCAAAGTTGAGGATGACTTGCTTCCACTCTAAAAGTGAGTTCTCAGGTGGCTGAAGAGTCCATAGCGGGACCTAGAGTCTCTGTCAGCACTTGGTTTCTGTATGCTCTCGGCGACGAGACTAGAGGTGCTCAGCACCCTCCCGGATGCTCTTCCTCCACTTTGGCTGGTCTTGGACTAGGGATTCCCAGGTGCCGGTGGGGATGTCGCACTTTATCAAGGAGGCATTTCCTCTGCCCACCTGGGGCTTACTTGCCGTGTCGAGGCTCAGAGAAGAGCGCTTGCTTTGGGAGTCTCGTGTCAGGCATGCGGACAATGTGGCTCACCCAGTGGAGCTGATCGAGCGCGGTCAGTGCTTCGATGCTGGGGATGTTGGCCTGAGCGAGAACACCGATGTCGGTGCGTCTGTCCTCCCAATGGATTTGCAGGATCTTGCGGAGGCAACATTGGTGGTACATCTCCAGTGCTTTGAGGTGTCTGCTGGAAATAGTCCACGTTTCTTCCCTGTCGACCACAAGCTTGGTGCCAGATTTGAGGTCCTGGTCTTCAAAAACTCTCTTCATTGCGACCGATGGCTGCACTGGCACAGTGAAGGCTGCCCTTGCTGACAGTCGGCTCCCGAGGTGCAGAAAATGGTCCACGTTGTCCAAGGCCTCACCGTAAATTTTGATAACCGGGGGGGCAGTGCTGTGTGGCAGGGTCAGATTGGTGGAGAACCTTTGTCTTACGGATGTATAGTGTAAGGTCTTGGTGAAGATGTTGACGATGGCTTGGAGTTTGATCTCCGAGTGTGCACAGACACAAGCGTTGTCTGCATGCTGTAGTTCGATGACAGAAGATGGGACGACCTTGGATCTAGCCTGGAGGCGATGGAGGTGGAACAGATTCCCATTTGTTACCGCTCTGAATGCTTAGCTGGGGCGACATTTCCAGACTGAGCCCCTGGATTGAGATTTCAGTTTTCTGTGAATCTTGGGATCTCTATTTCTCTCTCTCTCAAGTTATTTTTTTACCCCTTTTCTCTTTCTCTATTTCTCTCTCCTCAATCAAATTTTCTCATTCTGTTTCTCATTCCCTTTCCTCACTTCTATCTGTTTCTCCTTTTGTTCTTGCTCCCTTCCTTTTCTCTCTCCCTCTCTCTTTCTCTTTCTCTCTCCCCCTCTCGCTCCCTCTTTCTCTCTCTCCCACCCTCTTTCTTTCCCTCACTCCCTTTCCCTCTCCCCTCGAGTGCAGACTCTGTGCTAAACATCCTCAGGTTTGGATATTACCTTCTTGTCTCTCTCTGCTTCCACGGCTCCGAGATCTCTGCCACTCTGCACCAGCCCTAAAAGCTGGGGAGGCATCGTCAGCTGAAGCCGGCTTTTACATGCTGAAAATGGGTCTGGGGCGGAGCGGCGGCAGTGCACTTTTAGCGCGTCACTACCACCGCAAGCCCCACACCGCCACGAGAGTCGGCGGTGGCCCACAACGCTGCAAGACCTCCCGGGCCGAATCTACGTCGGGGCGGCCAGTTGAGCCCAAAGCAGCGGGTGGTAACGGTCCTTCCCGGGACCATGAATTTTGGGGCCTTTGTCTACAACATTAGAAATCCTATCCAAAATGTCTCCTTGGATACGATTTTATATTAAACAATTGATATTGCGTCAGCATTTTTCCACATTAAATCCCACCTCACCAAGCTTTGCCTTTCAGCACGCTGCTCAGCAGGTAGAGTGAAGCAAAAATAGATGCAGACCAATAAGTTGCCAATGTTGTATGTTCTGATTTTGATCCCCGTTGTTGAGATCCTCTAATTTCATAGAATGTCTCTGTGCAAGAACTAATGGGTCTAAGTCTTAAATGAAATTCAGCTGATGGGAAGCACATGTGTGTGGCAAAAAATCCTTGGGAAAGTAATCCCAACACATGGACTATATTTTGATATTCATTTTATATTGACATAACATTTTTGCCAGGGTTTACACTTGTTACTCTATTTTATTTATCTCAGAACAAAGCCTCTTGTATATATTGAGTTTTATATAAAGCACCAGTCTTTAGACAGACCTTTCTGTCAGAAATCAAGAACAAACTACTTAGCTACTCTTAGGCCCTGAAAATACTCTGCGTTTTGGCAAATGTACACTTCATGTCTTTGAATTCAATTCATTTTAATGGCGGCATGAATGTATTTATTTGCACAATGTTGCTTAAGACCGACAAATGAATTACATGCAGATGTTAAGGGTTTGTTCACTGATATTCGTACAGCATTACAAGGCCTCAATGTTTTAAACTCTTATTACTTAGCTGACAAGTCAATCATTCTATTTCAGCTTCATTTGATTTTAGAAAATATTCATTTCATATGCTAATCAAACCCCTTCCTCAGTTGGTAAAGGATCAATTCAATACCAAAAACTCCCAGAATTTACCTAATTTACAAATGGCAAAACACTACTCATTTAGGGTTTATCCAAAAATGTCTGAAACATATTCAATGGAGTGATGGTACAATCCAGCAATGGAGACCCTCCGGTGGAATCGTATTGATTTTAAAACTGCAGTGACAGCATATTTTTTGTGGCATATTATAAGGGATATTATAGTTTGATTTACAAAGGGAAACATTCTTTTCTGGCTGGCTTTAAATCCTTCAATATTCAGCTGTCAAAGCGGTAATATTTCTCGTTTTAAATTAGAATGATCATTGCTGTCCGAAGTGGATTTTAATAGGCAAGAACAAAATAATTTGTGGCACCATGCTGACCCCAAAACAATATACATACTGTGAAAGTAGCGTTCTGTACTTCGTCAATCTGCAGTTTCGACGACCAAATAAAGATCACAATTGGCTGTTCCAGAGAGTTGATTTTAAAATGTAAATGGTAAAATATATTGACAATCCAATTAGTCTCTTCTGGCTAAACTCCTCTTTTATCTCAGTTACATTATGACAACTTAATACACAGGAATTGCCCCACATTTGAGACAAGGCCACAGTAGCTGAACTACCATGTCTTCAAATTTTAATTGAAAGTAAACATCTCCTTTTCGTTTTATCACCAGTAAATAATGCTGCTGTTAATGAAATCTGCTACAAAATGCACGTTGAACTACGTAATTTAGGATAATTTTACTGTGTTAAAACACTGCAGAGAAACTAAGTAAAGCAGCTTATCTTTACAAAAGTACTAAACGTTTGATGCATGGAGTGTTAACTACACAGTTACTATATTAAAAGGAAATATTAAGTTGATTTATGCCATTAAGAAAAAGTTTGTCTTTTTAATTAACAAAATAAGGAAGTAATGCAAGCCTATGAAAATCCCTCAGACAGTGCTTGATCGTCTTCATTGATTCCAGGGCGCTCAGTCTTCATATCAAGTTACAGGCATTTCTCCCGTCTCTTAACAATGCCATTGTTACAAATAAGAGAAAATTAAGAAAATTAAGAAATGGACTTATGTCATCATCAGCCATGGTCTTATTGAATGACGGAGCAGGCTCAAGGGGCCGAATGGCCTACTCCTGCGCCTAATTCTTATGTTCTTATGTTAGCGAAGAATTTTTATTTGCTCTTGGAATTAAATTTAATTACATGAGTAAAGCCATGTGATAACTTCAAAATTCATTACTACAGCTCACCAATTGGCCTAGTAGGTAAAGACAATGTTCAGTGTACCAATGAATTATGTAGGGAGCGGGTAGGATGAAGAAAAAAAAAGCAGCAGGATTTCCAATCACAGCTTTTACCCTGCTGTAAAGTGCACATAAACTTCAGGTGAGGACAGGATCATGTTTGCCTATAATAGCCCCTCAGTTGAACAGCCAATCTTTCCTGTTCAAGCTCTCAGATGAATGGTTACTTGAGCAAAGAACTGGAGGGTGCCCATGGAACTGTACCCCAGGAAAAAAATGAACACCTTCATAAAAAATGAGAAAACTGGCAAATAGTGCCTTTAAAAAATCATATTACTACTTCTCAATAATGTAACTCTAAAATAGCCCCTTCATTTTCGGAAAAGTACCAATAATGTAAGAACAATTAAGCTGGTTACTGAGAGGTAACATAGCAGCTCTGATTATTGCTTTTAATGTACTAGATACATTTGAAATAAAGGCCTAGAAATTGGGGTTGGTTGCGTCTCCCGTAAGGAGAGCGTTAACGGGACGCAAACGATTTTTCACTCAGGCGCGGCACCGCTAATGACTTTTGCTAAATTCCGCGGAGGTTTAGCGGCAGCGGTATCCCATAGTGCCCCGTCGACGATGACAACATCATCATGTGCAATGCCTCATTATCGCCCCAGAACAAAAATTGGGGAGTAGCCCTTGAAGCTGCGCCGGGCAATGCCAGCGGCCGCTTCAGGAGACATGAACGCTCGCGGGGAGATGGCAGTCATTTATTTGAAAATGTCAAATTTCTTCTGTGTCCCATTGGCGCTTCGATCACGGAGTCTGTGCCGCGATCGGTCAGCCCAGCACTCTGCTTGAGTGCCGTGCTGTTGGCGCTGTACCCCCGCTCCCCAGGGAGGCCAGTTTCCTCATTGCAGAGTTTACAGTTTGGGCCCTTCACTTCAATGAAGGGAAGAGCCCCTCCTACACAGCTGCGCTACGTGGCCCAGTGCGTAATGCCGCTCCCGACGCGTCTGCCTCACTACTGCCGCAAAAAGAAAGTGGAGCGCATTATTTTGTGCTCTACTTCCTTTCGGGGCCCCTACCCTGAATTTTGAGCAGGGTGGGACTTCCACGCCTGTTGCAAAATGTCCTGCCTCCTGGATGGTATCATCCCCAAACAGGGCGCAATGGAATTTCACCCCCAAAGTTTAAAATATGTAAATGTCAACTGTAATTTTTCTAAAGAACCAATCATGTATGATATGCTGCTTTTATCAGTCTTTGCAGCGAACATTGAATGCTTTATCTGCTATTAAGCAGGATTGTGGAGAAAGGAGAAGGAGGTAGGGCTGATAATGGAACAAAATTGAGCCCAAGAAAGACAGCAAGACTGATTTGTATATCTAAAATTTCTTATTCTCCCACAACTTAAAAGCTCTTAAATCTTACAACTTTCCTCTAAGTGTTTTCATTTTAAAGTATATGGTAGAATAAGATAAAAAGCAAATATAAATGCTGTGATTCAGAACTTTTATGGGTTATATTTGTCTCTAGAAGTACTGCTTGACCATAAAGTAACAGGTGTTTACTGCAAACACAATGCTGAGACTGTTTGACCAGGAACTCTGCAGATTTGGACTGTTTCATTCCCTCCTCCATTTTTGAGAGTACAGGGTACTGATGCCCCTTAAAGGTGGCATATCAAAATATTTACTCTCTGAAAATAATTAGAATGGGAGCTCAGTTTTGCAGTTTATTGATGAGAGCAAAGCTAGTTTGGGACTGAAATTCTCCAGCAGAATTCTAGACCCTCGGAAATTCCAAGAACGGAATTAAATTCAACAAGCACAATGGCCGAATGTTTATATATTTTTTTAAATGCAGAAAGTTTTAAAAGCTACGCACATCTAGTTGCATTTGGTCCCGTCTCATTACCTCTACTGGCTAAATGTTTTTCCTTTAGGTAGACTGTAGACGGAGAGTTTGTGTCAATTTAAATATTTTGGGTGAATTTGGGTAAATATTTGGAGTTCAACATCACAACATCTTGGCAAAATAACAACTGTTATTAATTTTGCAAATGTCTGGAAGAGTAATTCAATAAAAAAAAATCAACTAACTAAGATTTATCTTGCTCGTGCTGTGGTTCATTTATTTATCTTTTCTATCTTTGAATACTGAACAATCAAACATTGGCCAAATGAAACTGACCTGTGCAAACAGCTAGTTCGTTTCTCCAGCGGTAGTGCCACTTCCAAGCACCTTGCATTACCACAATCAACGCTGGCGTATGATAATAAGTTTGCAACAAATTTTGGCTTTCATTTGGTGCTAGAGGACCGGGACAAATAATGGTCTTACTTATGGCAATTGGTGCCAATAATGCCATTGCAGCAAATTGATGCAAGACATTTGGTTGTAAACTCTGCCAGCATAAGTGGCATTGCCAATGACCAGAATGGCAAATGACAAAACTGAAAAATTCACAAATATTATGCATCTGAGAAAACATTAAACTTGAGGCCGAGATAGTCAATCGCTTCACTTACTAACTAGATCACACTTGTGCAGTTTTTAAGAGACAAGATGCACTAAGCAAGAAACATTTAAATATGCATCGTCTTTGTCTGAAGCTCTACCTTCAGAAAATGATTTCTGCTCACAGCTACTCTTCACTATGAATACTCTGATTTGTACAAGTAACCTGGTACTGCATTGTCACCCACTTTTTAAGGTGATTTTTGTGATCATTAAGATCTTGGTGCTTGGGGGTAGAATAGTTTATCTCCCCAGTTTTTCTCACCCAGTATCAACATCAAGTAGTTCAAGTTCAGGCACAATGTAAGTTACAAGGCAAAACACCCTTTATGCTAACCCAACAATTAACTCCAACCTCAAAGTGACGCCCCTTACTGTACCACTAAATTATTTATTTATTTTAATCTAATTACCACAACAGCCATCCATGGAGTGAGATTACAATTAGATGTCAAATTAGGGGCACGTTTCTGCCAGGAACTAGTCTGAGACTGGTCAAACAAATTTCGGCTAGAACAGTTACAGCCGACAGACAGAGCAGATTTTCATCCCATCAGTCTGGGTGGGGTTTGAACCTGAGTTCAAGAGATTAAAGGACAGTGTATTTTATTGATGATGATGAAAAAACTGGGAATGAGAAAAGGCCAGCTGGCTCATCCTTCTAGAATATTAACTGCCCCATCACATTGTGCATTTTTATTTTGAACAGACCCAACAGTAACTTTCATTTACATAATGTTTTTAACGTAGAAAAGCATCGCATGTTACAAAAAAGTGTAATCATACAAAAATTGTTGTTGAGCCAAAGAAGGAAATAATGGAGCAGTAACTAAAAGCTTGGTCGGGTGATGTTGCAGAGGTGAAAGTAGGCAGTCTTTATAAGAGAGAGGATATGGGGTCGAAAGTTCAGATCTGGGCCAAAGATTCGAAGATCCAAAGGTTCAACCTGAGACAGTGACTGGCGAAGGGGATGGAATTGGTTGCAACAGTACGGCGTTTGTGGCAGGGGCCAAAGACTATGGTTTTGGTGCAACCAATGTTTAACAGGACGGAACTATAGCTCATCCAGAATTAGTTGTCGGACAAGCCTAACAACACAAAGTTAGTGGAGGGATCGAGAGTGGTGAGAGACACAGCTAGGTGTCATCAACGTACATGTGGTACCTGACCTCTGTCTTTGGTGATGTCACCAAAGGGTAGCATGTAGATGAGGAAGAGCAGGGGCTTCAGGATAAATCCTTGGGGGAAGAGAAGCCATTGCTGGAGATGCTTTGACTATGACTGGAGAGATAGAAGTGGATACAACCAAAGGCAGTCCTTTATGACTTTGATTAGGGTCATTTCAGTGCAGTGATAGGGGCAGAAACCTGGTTGGAGAGATTTAAACATGGAGTTGTAGGAAATATGTGCACAATTATGGGAGGCGACAACACATTCAAGAACTTTGGAGAGAAAAAGGCGGTTGGAAATGGAATGGTAATTTCCAAGGGTCGAAGGTGTGTATTTTAAAGTGTTTTATTGGGAAGGGGACAGTACCCGAGGAAACATAGAAAATGGATGCAGGTGTAGGCCATTTGGCCCTTCGAGCTTGCACCACCATTCAATATGATCATGGCTGATCATGCAACTTCAGTGCCCCATTCCTGCTTTCTCTCCATATTCCTTGATCCCTTTAGCCGTAAGCTGTAACTCCCTTTTGAATATATCTAACGAACTAGCCTCAACAACTTTCTGTGGTAGTTAATTCCACAGGTTCACAATTCTTTGAGTGAAGAAGTTTCTCCTCATCTCGGTCCTAAATGGCTTACCCCTTATCCTTAGACTGTGGTTCCCCTTGGTTCTGGACTTCCCCAGCATCGGGAACATTCTTCCTGCACCTAACCTGTCCAATCCTGTCTGAATTTTATATGTTTCTATAAGATCTCCTCTCATTCTTCTAAATTCCAGTGAATATAAGCCTAGTCGATCCAGTCTTTCTTCATATGTCAGTCCTGCCATCCCGGGAATCAGTCTGGTGAACCTTCGCTGCACTCCCTCAATACAAGAACATCCTTCCTCAGATTAGGAGACCAAAACTGTACACAATATTCAAGGTGTGGCCTCACCAAGACCCTGTACAACTGCAGTAAGACCTCCCTGCTCCTATACTCAAATCCTCACTCTATGAAGGCCAACATGCTATTTGCCTTCTTCACCGCCTGATGTACCTGCATGCCAACTTTCAATGA
Organism: Pristiophorus japonicus; assembly: GCF_044704955.1. NCBI lineage: Eukaryota > Metazoa > Chordata > Chondrichthyes > Pristiophoridae > Pristiophorus > Pristiophorus japonicus. The sequence goes on from NC_091981.1 coordinate 104,724,379, forward strand.
CTGGTGTACCGTGACACCCAGGTCTCGTTGCACCTCCCCTTTTCCTAATCTGTCGCCATTCAAATAATATTTGGCCTTCCTGTTTTTGCCATCAAAGTGGATAACCTCACATTTATCTACATTATACTGCATCTGCCATGCATTTGCCCACTCATCTAACCTGCCCAAGTCACCCTGCAGCCTCTTAGCATCCTCCTCACAGCTCACACTGCCACCCAGCTTAGTGTTATCTGCAAATTTGGAGATATTACATTCAATGCCTTTGTCTAAATCATTGATGTATATTGTAAATAACTGGGGTCCCAGCACTGAATCTTGCGGCACCCCACTAGTCACTGCCTGCCATTCTGAAAAAGACCCGTTTATTCCTACTCTTTGCTTCCTGTCTGCCAACCAGTTCTCTACCCACGTCAATACATTACCCCCAATACCATGTGCTATAATTTTGCACAATAATCTCTTGTGTGGGAACTTGTCAAAAGCCTTTTGAAAGTCCAAATACACCACATCCACTGGTTCTCCCTTGTCCACTCTACCAGTTCCATCCTCAAAAAATTCCAGAAGATTTGTCCAGCATGATTTCCCTTTCATAAATCCTTGCTGACTTGGACCGATCCTGTTACTGCTTTCCAAATGCGCTGCTATTACATCTTTAATAATTGATTCCAACATTTTCCTCACTACCGATGTCAGGCTAACCGGTCTATAATTCCCTGTTTTTTCTCTCCCTCCTTTTTTAAAAAGTGGGGTTACATTAGCTACCCTCCAATCCATAGGAACTGATCCAGAGTCTATAGAATACTGGAAAATGACCACCAATGCATCTACTATTTCTAGGGCCACTTCCTTAACTATTCTGGGATAGAAACATAGAAAATAGGTGCAGGAGTAGGCCATTCGACCCGTCGACCCTGCACCACCATTCAATAAGATCATGGCGGATCATTCACGTTAGTACCCCTTTCCTGCTTTCTCTCCATATCCCTTGATCCCTTTAGCCGTAAGGGCCATATCTAACTCCCTCTTGAATATATCTAACGAACTGGCCTCAACAACTTTCTGTGGTAGTTAATTCCACAGGTTCACAATTCTCTGAGTAAAGAAGTTTCTCCTCATCTCAATCCTAAATGGCTTACCCCTTATCCTTAGACTGTGACCCCTAGTTCTGGACTTCCGCAACATTGAGAACATTCTTCCTGCATCTAACCTGTCCAATCCAGTCAGAATTTTACATGTTTCTATGAGATCCCTTCTCATTCTTCTAAATTCCAGTGAATACAGGCCCAGATAATCCTGTCTCACCTCATTAGTCAGTCCTGCCATCCCGGGAATCAGTCTGGTGAACCTTCACTGCACTCCCTCAATAACAAGAACGTCCTTCCTCAGATTAGGAGACCAAAACTAAACACAATATTCCAGGTGAGTACTCACCAAGACCCTGTACAACTGCAGTAAGACCTCTCTGCTCCTATACTCAAATCACATACCTATGAGGCCAACATGCCATTTGCCTTCTTCACCGTCTGCTGTACCTGCATGCCAACTTTCAATGACTGATGTACCATGACACCCAGGTCTCGTTGCACCGCCCCTTTTCCTAATCTGTCGCCATTCAGATAATATTCTGCCTTCCTGTTTTTGCCCCCAAAATGGATAACCTCACATTTATCCACATTATACTGCATCTGCCATGCATTTGTCCACTCACCTAACCTGTCCAAGTCACCCTGCAGCCTCTTATCATCCTCCTCACAGCTCACACCGCCACCCAGCTTAGTGTCATCTGCACACTTGGAGATATTACACTCAATTCCTTCGTCTAAATCATTGATGTATATTGTAAATAGCTGGGGACTGCACTGAGCGCTGCAGAACCCCACTAGTCACTGCCTGCCATTCTGAAAAGGACGCATTTATCCCAACTCTCTGCTTCCTGTCTGCCAACCAGTTCTCTATCCACGTCAACACATTAACTCTAATAGCATGTGCCTTAATTTTGCACACCATCTCTTGTGTGGGACCTTGTCAAAAGCCTTTTGAAAGTCCAAATACACCACATCCACTGGTTCTCCCTTGTCCACTCTACTAGTTACATCCTCAAAACATTCTTGAAGATTTGTCAAGCATGATTTCCCTTTCATAAATCCATGCTGACTTGGGCCGATCCTGTCACTGCTTTCCAAATGCGCTGCTATTTCATCTTTAATAATTGATTCCAACATTTTCCCCACTGCCGATGTCAGGCTAACCGGTCTATAATTCCCCGTTTTCTCTCTCCCTCCTTTTCTTTTTAAAGTGGTGTTACATTAGCTACCCTCCAGTCCATAGGAACTGATCCAGAGTCGATAGGTAGACTGTTGGAAAATGATTACCAATGCATCTACCATTTCTAGGGCCACTTCCTTAAGTACTCTGGGATGCAGGCTATCAGGCCTGGGGATTTATCGGCCTTCAATCCCATCAATTTCCCTAACACAATTTCCTGACTAATAAAGATTTCCTTCAGTTCCTCCTTCTCGATAGATCCTCGGTCTCCTAGTATTTCCGGAAGATTATACGTGTCTTCCTTCATGAAGACAGAACCAAAGTATTTGTTCAATTGGTCTGCCATTTCTTTGTTCCCCATTATAAAGTCACCTGATTCTGACTGAAAAGGACCTACATTTGTCTTCACTTATCTTTTTTGCTTCACATATTTATAGAAGCTTTTGCAGTCAGTTTTTATGTTCCCTGCAAGCCTGCTTTCATACTTTATTTTCCCCCTCCTAATTAAACCCTTTGTCCTGCTCTGCTGAATTCTAAATTTCTCCCAGTCCTCAGATTTGCTGTTTTTTCTGTCCAATTTATATGCCGCTTCCTTGGATTTAACATTATCCCTAATTTCCCTTGTTAACCATGGTTGAGCCACCTTCCCCGTTTTATTTTTATGCCAGGCAGGGATGTACAATTGTTGTAGTTCATCCATGTGATCTTTAAATGTCTGCCTTTGCCTATCCATCGTCAGCTCTTTAAATATCATTCGCCAGTCTATCCTAGCCAATTCACGTCTCATACCATCAAAGTTACCTTTCTTTATGTTCAGGGCCCTTGTCTCTGAATTAACTGGGTCACTCGCCATCTTAATGAAGAGTTATGGTCACTCTTCCCCAATGGGCCTCGCACAACAAGATTGCTAATTAATCCTCTCTCGTTACACAACACCCAGTCTAGGATGGCCAGCTCTCTAGTTGATTCCTTGACATATTGGTCTAGAAAACAATCCCTTATACACTTCAGGAAATCCTCCTCCACCGTATTGCTTCCAGTTTGGTTAGCCCAATCTATATGTAGATTAAAGTCACCCATGATAACTGCTGGACATTCATTGCACGCATCCCTAATTTCCTGTTTGATGCCATTCCCAACCTCACTACTACTGTTTGGTGGTCTGTATACAACTCCCACTAGTGTTTTCTGCCCTTCGGTGTTCCAGCTCTACCCATACAGATTCCACATCATCCCAGCTAATGTCCTTCCTTACTATTGCGTTAATCTCCTCTTTAACCAGCAACACTACCCCATCTCCTTTTCCTTTCTGTCTATCCTTTCTGAATATTGAATACTCCTGGATGTTGAGTTCCCAGCCTTGGTCACCCTGGAGCCATGTCTCCGTAATCCCAATTACATCATATCCGTTAACAGCTATCTGCGTAGTTAATTCATCCACCTTATTACGAATGCTCCTCGCATTGAGACACAGAGCCTTCAGGCTTGATTTTTAAAACATTCTTTGACCTTTTAGAATTATGTTGTAATGTGGCTCTTTTTCATTTTTGCCTTTGATTTCTCTGCCCTCCACTTTTCCTTATCTCCTTTCTACCTTTTGCTTCTGCCCCCATTTTACCTCCATCTGTCTCTCTGTATAGATTCCCATCCCTCTGCCATATTAGTTTAAACTCTCCTCAACAGCACTAGCAAACACTCCCTCTAGGACATTGGTTCCGGTCCTGCCGAGGTGCAAACCATCCGATTTGTACTGGCCCCACCTCTCCCAGCACCGGTTCCAATGTCCCAGGAATTTGAATCCCTCTTTCTCAAGCCACGTATTCATCTTAACTATCCTGCTATTTCTATTCTGACTAGCACGTGGCACTGGTAGCAATCCTGAGATTACTACCTTTGAGGTCCTACTTTTTAATTTAACTCCTAGCTCCCTAAATTCAGCTTGGAAGACGTCATCCCATTTTTTACCTATATCGTTGGTACCTATATGCACCACGACAACTGGCTGTTCACCCTCCCCCTCCAGAATGCCCTGCAGCCGCTCCGAGACATCCTTGACCCTTGCACCAGGGAGGCAACATACCATCCTGGAGTCTCGATTGCGGCCGCAGAAGCGCCTATCTATTCCCCTTGCAATAGAATCCCCTACCACTGTAGCTCTCCCACTCCTTTTCCTGCCCTCCTGTGCAGCAGGGCCACCCATGGTTCCATGGAGGAGAGTGAACCATTTACATTGTCAGCTTGCCTGGGGCCAGGAAGGGAAGTAGGGTGTTCAGCACTTTAGTGGAAAGGGTCAAAGGAGCAGCAGATGAGTCTTATGGACAAGATGAGCTTGGAGAAGGCACATGGGGAAATAAGAGTAAAAGACTAGGGAAAGACACGGGTTCAGGGATAGGGCGACAACAGAAAAGGGGAACCAGTAGAGGCAGGTGATAGAGTGGTTTCAATCTTAGTGACAAAGCCCAGGAGCTCATCACACTTATTGTTGGAGGCGAGAGCAGGGGAGAGGGATTAAAGAGACCGATTGGCAGTGGAGAAACGAAGCCAACAGGATATCCAGAAGTAGTGATTATTTTTGGCAGAGAAGAGGAAGAATGAATAGCACATGTCGTTGTCGAGACAGGTCTGGATGGTTAAATCAGTTGTGTGCCAGATACGCTCAAGTCTGCTTTCCTTAGACTTGAGAGAGTAATGGTGTTTAAAATGACAAAAGGATCCAATAAGGTAGATACAGAGAAACTACTTCCTCTGGTGTGAGTATCCAGGACAAGTGGGGACACAACCCTAAAATTAGAGCTAGGCCACTCAAAATGAAAAATCAGGAAGCATTTTTCACACAAAGGGTAGAAGGGCTGTGGATGCTGGATCAATTGACATTTTCACGACTGAAATCAACAGATTTTTGTTCGTTAAGGGTATAAAGTGATATAAGTCAAAGGTGGGTAAACCTATAATAATAACCCAAGCAAAGCAAATGAGGGAGGAAAAGAAAGTAAAACAAAAACAAGTAACAAACAAACCTGATTCCCAGATTCATTGTTTCAGCAGTTCCAATCATACTAATAGCTAGTAGCATGTTGTTACAGATCTTTGCTGCCTGCAAATAAAAGTCACAATGGAGGAAAGCGGTAAACATCTTTAATAAGATGAATGCACTTAAATACCAGCAAAACAAATCACACTTACTGCTGCGTCAATGATTTAAAATGTTCTTGGGGAAATTTAAAATGAGCTGACATGGAAGGACTTTAACCAGTTACTCCTGAAACACCAGTTTGATTTACAGATATAAACCTCCCATCCTGGGGTGAAATTTCACTTTGGAGGCAACACAAAATGGGTGACAGCAAATCGGCAGCCCACTTCATACCTCACCTGATTATCTTTTCCACTGACTACTAAAAAAGAAAATTGGGCAGGGTGTGATGGGCCTGCCAATTCACTGTCACCCATTTTGCACTACCGCCCAAGTCAAATTATATCCTCCCTCATGTTTCTTCTGAGTTGGGTAGTGCAAGTTGTAAATCATTGAGGCTTCTGAGTTAACTTACCAGCTCCATCTATATATATTTGTAAAAGTATAACAGTTCTATTTATTTAAATTTTCAAAAACAAAGCCACTCAAAGTGAGATTTGGACACTGGGGAGCATTTAATTTAATCAAATGACGTGGTTCGATAATTAAATCCGTTTTCTCCTTTTTCTTACCTGTCCAGTTCCAACCGCTCCACAGTAAACCACATTGGTTCCCATGCAGCTCAGCAATTCTTTGGCTGCATTAAATTCTTCTTCCAATCCACCAACCATGAACGTGAGATTGCCAGCCCGTGCAGCCCCGACACCTGAAAGAATCACATTACTATTTGGTTTTCAAAAATATTGTATTTTTTTTTCATCCCTTCAACTTGCCTTATCTAAAAACAAGCACAATAATTATACAAGCATAGTCAAAGCTTGCAAACAGAATACTATTAATCATAGAACAAGTTTTTATTCTGGACTAGGGATTGATAAATAGCTTCATAGTATCATTTATTAGACCTGAACTAATGCTGACAACACTCCTCAGCTGGTTAATCTTTCGACAGCTGCAGTTTTTCAGTTGTACAAACACTTATGTTAGATGAAGGAATAATACATTAATACAGGCAAAATGTAATTTTGGAAATGGTTGATAAATCTTTAGTAACAAATCCTTACAAAAATATTCTACGCATCAATTCCCTCACCAGCTCAAATATGAAGGAATATTTTTGGTTAAAAATCAAGTCTAAGCATTTTCTAGGATTTCAGAGTAGTTAAAATAATTCAAATTGCAGGCAATGTAATGTGAAAATTACCTGGAATGTCTGTTCATTAAATATCTAGCCTTTTAATGAAAAATCTGCAGCTCATTTCAAGCTTGAATAGTTTAGTCCTCTCTCTTCTCTTTCAAATCTCAATCATTAATACAGTTCTTTAAAAGCACACACCAACCTTTCACTGGTCTAATGGGTTCAGTTCAATCCCTGTTCTTACAACAGCAGGTTCTCGGTAGTCTGAAGCTGTCTGAATTTTGCCTGCTTCTTATTTTATGTCATTGTTGTGACTGAAGGAGAAAATGAGCTTAAGTAAACTCTTAAGGGTTTTAGACGCACTTCTTACTTAAAGTGGCTAGACAGATGCAAACATCTGTTTCACCAAGTGATCATAATTATTGGTATTAGATTAGTGCCATGTCAAAAGTGTTTACTTCAAATCCCAAGAAGGGCTGTGGCAGTGAAACGGTATTTAGGAAATATATTTTAGTTGTTTTTGTAACGGATACATCAGGTGCAAAGTAAAGCGATGCAGAAGTGGCACTTAGTATGCAGTGTGTGCACTGCTGTCTTCAAAAGGTAATCAGACACAATCATTTTCTACAGATGCAGCTTCACTTGGGGCTGCTGTCACTGGGGCCATTTACGACTTGTTATGGTGTCTCTATTGTTTACCAATGACATTTTCTGAAAGGGAGACAGCTGGGATGGAAGGCTGGTAGCAAAGGAACAATATAATCCTGTGAAGGTAATCAACAAACTTGTGTGTGTTAATTAACTTTACACTTTATCATGTTCAATTAGTTTTCTTTTCTGCCAAAGATAACCATGCACAATTGGTTTAAGACCATGCCATGTTTTATTTGTAACCAGTTTCTGTTGTCATTCCCATTTCTGTGTTTGACAGTTCTCCAGAGGCTTCATATGCACAGATGTATGACTCTGTGAATGCCTTAGTCAATCTAAATCAGTTTAAAATATACCTCTTTATTTAGGAACTGATTTAAATCTTCATGCTTATTCCGTATGTAAGGAATACTGAATTCTGCAATCCTGTTCCACGAGATACTGTTGTTGCTACATATCGTTTCAATGATTTTTTTTTATCTGCTGCTTTTGTGTCTATCCTCTTATATACGAGTGTCACTTTGTATTCATATTACATTGCATCTGTTTATGCACTCTGCCTATTAATATTTTATCTTTGATTATATTTCATGGATGACAATTTTTGATTGGGTCTTAAAGGGTAACCCCCGACTGATCATCTCCCACGTAGTTATTATAGTTAGAAAATTATAGTGAAATAAAAATTAATTAATTTAGTTTTGTTCGGCACAACTATAGGACTAGTTCCTCCAGCTGCCTGTCAGTGGATTGTCTTACGTTTTGCTGTAATCAGGGTGAAGGTTCTGGTCCTTAAATAAAAGTCTGACCCTGTAGTTGAGGATGTACTTGATGCATCTTCTTGCTGATTGTTAAAGTTGCTATTAAATATATTCTATTACATGTTGCTGCACACTGTTACATTATGTGCCTAACTTTATACCATACAATTCATTTTTCCCCACTTTATATTGGGTGTAATCAATCAACCTGTGGTGGCTGCAAGAAAAGTAGATTCAGATTCAGCGCATTAGCAATCTTGGCTTCGCTTAACTAGTCTAAATATGATAAAAATGTAAAAATATTGATCTGGGCCTGTGAGGATTCACCATTATACTTGGATTTTACAAACACATGCAAGTTGCTAAAATAAACACAGTGTTGAGTTCAAAGTCACTTGTGGGAGTCATAGATTCAGAAGGGAAAGATCTTGCTGACCAACCTCCTTGACTTAAAGAAATGCTCTCCTTACAGACTGTGAAAAGATCGATGACATGCATATAATGTATCTAGCCTCAATGCACACTGGTCAAATGCTCAGATGATATCAAACTAGAATATGGGGAGAAAACAAGACCTACAAAATGAGTCAGATAAAGTATGTAAGTTAATGATTAAATTTAATGTGGACAACTGGAAATGATAACACACGAGAAGAAAAATAGACATTACACATACTCTATGTATGAAGTTAAAATAGCTACTGGTGAGTTAAAAGGCACGAAGGGGTATTAATGGACTTGACACTTGACATCCAATCACTGCACAGCATCAATGAACAAGGCAAACAAAACAAGAGAGAACAAGCCAAAATAAACCAATTAAACTGTATGGTGCTCTGGTCAGACCACACCTTGAGTATTCTGTCCAGTTCCTTGTCACCAAGTCAAAGAAAGGCATTCCAGCTTTCAAGGCAGTACAAAGAGCAATCATAAGACTGTCAAAGAACGGAGCTATGAGGAAAGACTTGAGAAACTTGGGCCTTTTAATCTTGAAAGGAGCCAACTAAGAAACAGATAGAGGTAGATAGGATGGTAAAAACAGAAAATGCTGGAAATCTCAGTAGGTCAAGCAGCATCTGTGGAGAGAAACAGAGTTAACGTTTCAGGTCTGTAACCCTTTATCAGAACAGTTCTGACGAAAGGTCACAGACCTGAAACATTAACTCTGTTTCTCTCCACAGATGCTGCTTGACCGACTGAGATTTCCAGTATTTTGTGTTTTTATTTCAGATTCCAACATCTGCAGTATTTTGCTTTTGTAGGTAGGCTGGTAAATGTTTGAGAGAAGAGAAGTCCAGAATATTACTTAAAATTAAGTTGTGATGTTATATCATGCAGAACAAGTTCAAATGAGCAAAAGGCAAATTAAAGATTGATGTCAAGGAAGTACTTCACATAAACATAAGAAACATAAGAAACATAAGAATTAGGAACAGGAGTAGGCCATCTAGCCCCTCGAGCCTGCTCCGCCATTCAACAAGATCATGGCTGATCTGGCCGTGGACTCAGCTCCCCATAACCCTTAATTCCCTTATTAGTTAAAAATCTATCTATCTGTGACTTGAATACATTCAATGAGCTAGCCTCAACTGCTTCCTTTGGCAGAGAATTCCACAGATTCACAACCCTCTGGGAGAAGAAATTCCTTCTCAACTCGGTTTTAAATTGGCTCCCCCGTATTTTGAGGCTGTGCCCCCTAGTTCTAGTCTCCCCGACCAGTGGAAACAATCTCTCTGCCTCTATCTTGTCTATCCCTTTCATTATTTTAAATGTTTCTGTAAGATCACCCCTCATCCTTCTGAACTCCAACGAGTAATGACCCAGTCTACTCAATCTATCATCATAAGGTAACCCCCTCATCTCCGGAATCAGCCTAGTGAATCGTCTCTGTACCCCCTCCAAAGCAAGTATGTCCTTCCTTAAGTAAGGTGACCAAAACTGCACGCAGTACTCCAGGTGCGGCCTCACCAATACCCTGTACAGTTGCAGCAGGACCTCTCTGCTTTTGTACTCCATCCCTCTCGTAATGAAGGCCAACATTCCATTCGCCTTCCTGATTACCTGCTGCACCTGCAAACTAACTTTTTGGGATTCATGCACAAGGATCCCCAGGTCCCTCTGCACCGCAGCATGTTGTAATTTCTGCCCATTCAAATAATATTCCCTTTTACTGTTTTTTTTTCCCCAAGGTGGATGACCTCACATTTTCTGACATTGTATTCCATCTGCCAAACCTTAGCCCATTCGCTTAACCTATCTAAATCTCTTTGCAGTCTCTCTGTGCCCTCTCCACAACCCGCTTTCCCACTAATCTTTGTGTCATCTGCAAATTTTGTTACACTACACTCTGTCCCCTCTTCCAGGTCATCTATGTATATTGTAAACAGTTGTGGTCCCAGCACCGATCCCTGTGGCACACCACTAACCACCGATTTCCAACCCGAAAAGGACCCATTTATCCCGACTCTCTGCTTTCTGTTAGCCAGCCAATTCTTGATCCATGCTAATACATTTCCTCTGACTCCGCGTACCTTTATCTTCTGCAGTAACCTTTTGTGTGGCACCTAATCGAATGCTTTTGGAAATCTAAATACACCATATCCATTGGTACACCTCTATCCACCATGCTCGTTATATCCTCAAAGAATTCCAGTAACTTAGTTAAACATGATTTCCCCTTCATGAATCCATATTGCGTCTGCTTGATTGCACTATTCCTATCTAGATGTCCCGTTATTTCTTCCTTAATGATAGCTTCAAGCATTTTCCCCACTACAGATGTTAAACTAACCGGCCTATAGTTACCTGCCTTTTGTCTGTCCCATTTTTTAAACAGAGGCGTTACATTAGCTGCTTTCCAATCCGCTGGTACCTCCCCAGAGTCCAGAGAATTTTGGTAGATTATAACGAATGCATCTGCTATAACTTCCGCCATCTCTTTTAATACCGTGGGATGCATTTCATCCGGACCAGGGGACTTGTCTACCTTGAGATCCATTAGCCTGTCCAGCACTACCCCCCTAGTGATAGTGATTGTCTCAAGGTCCTCCCTTCCCACATTCTCATAAAAAATGATCAGTATCTGAAAAGATATCTGGATATAATCGTGGAGGCAAGCTGGATACTTGAGAGGAGAGGGGGAACTGTATTTTATTTTCACGAAAAAGATTACGATTCTTCAAATGCTATGCCACATGCGATCTTGGAAGAAATGCACAAGGTGCTGGATTACCAGAGTGTCAGGCCCAGTCTTAATCACAAGGAGTTAACATGACATCCCAGGAACCATTGCATTCCCCAGCCTGAATAACACTCCTTATGTTAATTAACAATGTGCCAAGAGATATTATGTTGTTAATACTGGTGACCGACTCTGCTTCCTCCAAATCTTGAACCACCAGTGCTCAACGCCCTCCAAGATGCTCTTCCTCCACTTTAGGCGGCCTTGGGCCAGGGATTCCCAGTTGCCGGTAGGGATGTTGCACTTTATCAAGGAGGCTTTGAGGGTGTTCTTCAAATGTTTCCTCTGCCCACCTGGGGCTTGTTTGCCATGTCAGAGCTCCGAGTAGAGCGCTTGCTTAGGAAGTTTCGTGACAGGCATGCGGACAATGTGGCCTGCCCAACGGAGCTGGTCGAGCGTGGTCAGTGCTTCGATGCTGGGGATGTTGGCCTGAACACTGATGTTGGTGCCTCTATCCTGCCAGTGGATTTGCAGGATCTTGCAGAGGCAGCGCTGGTGGTACTTCTCCAGCGCTTTGAGATGTCTGTTGTAAAAAGTCCACATTTCTGAGCCATATAGCAGGGCAGGTATCACTACGCAGACCATAAGCTTGGTGCCAGATTTGAGGTCCTGGTCTTCAAACACTCTTTTCCTCAGGCGTCCGAAGGCTGCGCTGGCACACTGGAGGCAGTGTTGGACCTTGTCATCGATATCTGCCCTTGCTGATAGTAGGCTCCCCTGGTATGGAAAATAGTCCGCGTTGTCCAAGGCTGTGCCGTGGATTTTGATGATGGGGGGCAGTGCTGTGTGGCGGGGTCAGGTTGGTGGAGGATCTTTGTCTTACGGATGTTTAGTGTAAGGCCTATGCTTTCATACGCCTCAGTGAAGGTGTTGACGATGGCTTTGAGTTCGGCCTCTGAGTGTGCGCAGATGCAAGCGTCGTCCGCATACTGTAGTTCGATGATGGAGGATGGGACGACCTTGGATCTAGCCTGAGGTGGTGATAGTTGAACAGGTTCGCATTGGTTCTGTAGTTTAGTTCCACTCCAGCGCGGAGCTTGTTGAGAGTGAGATGAAGCATTGCAGCAAGGAAGATTGAGAAGAGCGTTGCTGCAATGACGCAGCCATACTTGACCCCGGTCCGGATGTGGATTGGGTCTGTAGTGGATCCGTTGGTCAGGATAACGGCTTGCATGTCGTCGTGGAGGAGGCAGAGGATGGTGACAAACTTTTGGGGACAGCCGAAACGGAGGAGAACGAGAATTAAATCATCATTCAATGGCATTAGCATCGCTGAATCTCCCACCAGCAACATCCTGGGGATCATCATTGACCAGACACTTAACTGGACCAGCCACATAAACTGGACCAGCCACATAAATACTGCGGCTACAAGTGCACGTCAGAGGCTGGGTATTCTGTGGCAAGTGTCTAACCTCCTGACTCCCCAAAGCCATTCCGCCACCTACAAGGCACAAGTCAGAACTGTGATGGAATACTCTCCACCTGCCTGGATGTTTGCAATTCCAACAACACCATCCAGGTCAAAGCACACCGCTTGATTGGCACCCCATCCACCACCTTAAACATTCACTCCCTCCACCACCTGTGCACCATGCGTGCACTATAAGATGCAGTGCGGCAACTCGCCAAGGTTTTTCGACAGTACCTCTCAAAACCGCAACCTCTTACCACCTACGAGGACAAGGGCAGCAGACAACAACAACTTGTATTTATATTGTGCCTTTAATGTATTGAAACGTCCCAAGGCGCTTCACAGGAGTATTTTGAGATAAAAAAATTTGACACCAAGCCGCGCAAGTAGAAATTCGCGCAAGTGACCAAAAGCTTGGTCAAAGGGATATGTTTAAAGGAGCGTCTTGAAGGAGCAGAGATAGAGAGGTGGAGAGATTTAGGCAAGGAGTTCCAGAGCTTGGGGCCTAGGCAACAGAAGGCACGGCCACCAATGGTTGAGCGATTATAATCAGGGATGCTCAAGAGGGCAGAATTAGAGGAGTGCAGACATCTCGAGGGGTTATGGGGCTGGAGATTAGAAATAGGGAGGGGCGAGGCTATGGAGGAAGTTGAAAATAAGGATGAGAATTTTGAAATCGAGGCGTTGCTTAAACGGAAGCCAATGTAGGTTAGCGAGCATAGGGGCGATGGGTGAGCGGGACTTGGTGCAAATTAGGTCACGGGAAGCCGAGTTTTGGATCACCTCTAGTTTACGTCGGGTAGAATTTGGGAGGCCAGCCAGGAGTGCATTGGAATAGTCAAATCTATAGGTAACAAAGGCATGGATGAGGGCATCAGCAGCAGATGAGCTGAGGCAAAAGTGGAGACGGGCAATGTTACAGAGGTGGAAATAGGCAGTCTTAGCTGCGGATATGTGGTCGAAAGCTAATTTCAGGGTCAAATATGACACAAGGTTGCGAACAGTCTGGTTCAGCCTCAGACAGAAGTTGGGGAGAGAGATGGAGTCAGTAGCTAGGGAAGAGTTTGTGGTGGGGATTAACACAATGGTTTCGGTATTCCCAATATTCAATTGGAGAAAATTTCTGCTCATCCAGATCGGACAAGCAATCTGACAATTTAGAGAATGTGGCGGGGTCGAGAGAAGTGGTAGTGAGATAGAGTTGGATGTTGGAAATTGATAGTGTTTCCGGATGATGTCGCCAAGGGGCAACATGTAGATGAGAAATAGGAAGGGGCCAAGGATAGATTCTTGGGGGATACCAGAGGTAACGAATCTCTGGCTACGATGAGATAGATAAGAATGGAACCAGGCAAGTGCAGTCCCAGCCAGCTGGACGATGGTGGAGAGGCGTTGGAGGATAGAGTGGCCAACCATTTCAAAGACTGCAGACAAGTCAAGTAGGATGAGGAGGATAGTTTGCCTTTGTCATAGTCACAAAGGATATCATTTGTGCCTTAGATGAGAGCCTGTTTCGGCACTATGGCCAGTTCAAACATAGAATTGCAGGAAAGATGGGCACGGATTTGGGAGGTGACAACAAGGACTCTGGGAAAGAAAGGGAGGTTGGAGATAGGTGGTAGTTTGCAAGGATGGAGGGATTGAGGATTGATTTTTTGAGGAAAGGGGTGATGACGGCAGATTTGAGGGAGAAGGGGACAGTACCCGAGGAGAGCGAACACCATTACCTGCAAGTTCCCCTCCAAGGCACACATATCCTGATTTGAAATATATGATCGTTCCTGGGTCAATATCCTGGAACTCGCTCCCTAACAGCACTATGGTCTACCTTCACCACACGGACTGCAGCGGTTAAAGGTGGCAGCTCACCGCCACTTTCTCAAGGGCAATTAGGGATGGGCAATAAATGCTGGTCTTTCCAACGACGCCCGCCATCCATGACGAATAAAAAAAAATCAATTCATTTCAATGGTGAGGCAGACAGTAAAATGCTATTTTCATGAAGCTAAAAGTGGAGCGGCACAATTCGGACGGAAACATTTGGATGTTGGCATTTGACTGTACATTTACCCCTCGCCTGAGCGCAATTAACCTCACCATTATTTTAACAGCAAAATCTTACCCAATGTGATTGCAGCTGGATTATGCTCAAGACACAATAAGGTATTCTGGTTTCCCCTGAACATGTGAGGGTCATTGTACAGACACAGAGATAATGCAAGATGTAAGCATCTGCCCATAATGCAAGATGTAAGCATCTGCCCATGAACAGTGGTATGCTGAGATTTGGAGGAGACCAGAGGACCCACTACATGTGCAATGGCCAAATGAGTTAGGCAAGGTTATCGAATGCACCTCAATGAGTATATGAAATGCAGGGTTACAAAGTGAAACAGCAGTTTGGGAATTAACTTTTCTTCTCCTTCAGTCACCTGGACATGATTCACATTCAAAAGGGATGGGAAGAGGAAGAAAAAACTCACAAATTGTTAGGACTAAACTCAGTGAAATTTGAAAAGGAATAAACTCTGGCTCGAGATCCCACAAAAATCTTTTAATTGAGTATTCATCAGAAAAATCAGTATAAAGTTAAAAAAAAATTAAAATAACATTTTGTCGAGATGTGATTGGCCTTGTAATGGGGACCAGTGCCTCTGCTGCATTCACAAAGTTAGGCCCAATGGTAGCACTCTCACCTCAGACAGAAGGTCGTAACTTCAAACCCCACTCCAAGGTGTTGAGCACATAACCTAGGCTAATACTTCAGTGTTGCATTGTTGGAGATAATGATTTTGGGATGAAATGTTAAATCAAAGCCCCATATGTCTGTCGAATTGGTTGTAAAAGATTCCACAGAATCAGTAGGCGAGTGTCTTGGCTAATATTTACACAACTACAGGTTGAACCTCCCCTATCCAGGACTCCCTTATCCGGCACCATCCCTGGCCACTCCGACAAGAACAACATAAGAACACAAGAAATAGGACCGGGAGCAGGTCAAATAGCCCCTCAAGTCTGCTCCGCCATTTAATACGATCATGGCTCATCCGATCATGGACTTAGGTCCACTTCCCTGCCCGCTCCCCATAACCCCTTAATCCCTTATCAGTTAAGAAGCTCTTTATCTGTCTTAAATTTGTTCAATGTCCCGGCTTCCACAGCTCTCTGAGGCAGCGAATTCTACAGATTTACAACCCTCAGAGAAGAAATTCCTCCTCATCTCAGTTTTAAATGGGCAGCTCTTTATTCTAAGATTATGCCCACTAGTTCTAGTCTCCCGTATCAGTGGAAACATCCTCTCTGCATCCACCTTGTCAAGTCCCCTCATAATCTTATACGTTTCGATAAGATAATTTCTCCTGAACTCCAATGAATAGAGGCCCAACCTCCTCAACCTTTCCTCATAAGTCAAACTCCTCATCTCTGGAATCAACCGAGTGAACCTTCTCTGAACAGCCTCCAAATCAAGTATATCCTTTCGTAAATATGGAAACCAAAACTGTATGCAGTATTCCAGCTGTGGCCTCACCAATACCCTGTACAAATGTAGCAAGACTTCCCTGCTTTTATACTCCATCCCCTTTACAATAAAGGCCAAGGTTCCACTGGCCTTCCTGATCACTTGCTGCATCTGCATACTAACCTTTTGTGTTTTTCATGCACAAGTACCCCCAGGGCCCACTGTACTGCAGCACTTTGCAATTTTTCTCCATTTAAATAATAACTTGCTCTTTGATTTTGTCTGCCAAATTGCATGACCTCACACTTTCCAACATTATACTCCATCTGCCAAATTTTTGCCCACTCACTTAGCCCATGTCCTTTTGCAAACTTTTTGTGTCTTCCTCATATATTGCTTTTCCTCCCATCTTTGAATTGTCAGCAGACTTGGTTACGTTACATTCGCTCCCTTCTTTCAAGTTATTAATGTAGATTGTAAATAGTTGGGGTCCCAGCACTTATTCCTGCGGCACCCCACTAGTTACTGAGTGCCAACCCGAGAATGAACCATTTATCCCGACTCTCTGGTTTCTGTTAGTTAGCCAATCCTATATCCATGTTAATATATTACCCCCAACCCCGTGAACTTTTATCTGGTGCAATAATCTTTTATGTGGCACCTTGTCACATGCCTTTTGGAAGTCCACATACACCACATCCACTGGTTCCCCTTTATCCATCATGTTCATTACATCCTCAAAGAATTCCAGCAAATTTGTCAAACAGGACTTCCCCTTCATAAATCCATGCTGACTGCCTGACAGAATTTTGCTTTTCCAAATATCCTGCTACTGTTTCTTTAATAATGGATTCCAACATTTTCCCAACCACAGATGTCAGGCTAACTGGTCTATAGTTTCCTGCTTTTTGTCTGCCTTCTTTTTTAAATAGGGGCGTTACAGTTTCAGTTTTCCAATCTGCTGGGACCTCCCCAGAATCAAGGGAATTTGGTAAATTACAACCAATGCTTCCCTGCCACTACTTCTCTTAAGACCCTAGGATGCAAGCCATCAGGTCCAGGGGATTTATCCACCTTTAGTCCCATTATCTTACTGAGTACCACCTCCTTGGTGATTGTGATTGTGTTAAGTTCCTCCCCCCCTATAGTCCCGGGATGGCAGGACTGACATATGAGAGAGACTGGATTGACTGGGCCTGTATTCACTGGAGTTTAGAAGGATGAGAGGGGATCTCATAGAAACATAAAATTCTGACGGGACTGGACAGGTTAGATGCAGGAAGAATGTTCCCGATGTTGGGGAAGTCCAGAACCAAGGGACATAGTCTAAGGATAAGGGGTAAGCCATTTAGGACTGAGATGAGGAGAAACTTCTTCACTGAGTTGTTAACCTGTGGAATTCCCGACTGCAGAGTTGTTGATGCCAGTTCATTGGATATATTCAAGAGGGAGTTACAGCTAAAGGGATCAAGGAGCATGGAGAGAAAGCAGGAAAGAGGTACTGAGGTGTATGATCAGCCATAATCTTATTGAATGGTGGTGCAGGCTCAAAGGGCCGAATGGCCTACTCCTGCACCTATTTTTCTATGTTTCTATGTTGACTATCCACTGTTGGGATATTGTTTGTATCCTCTACCGTAAAGACTGATACAAAATATTGGTTCAGAGTTTTTGCCATCTCCATGTTCCCCATTACTAATTTCTCAGTCTCGTCCTCTAAGGGACCAACATTTACTTTAACCACTCTTTTCCTTTTTATATACCTATGGAAACTCTTGCTATCTGTTTTCATATTTCCTGCTAGTTTACTTTCATAGTCTATATTCCCTTTCTTAATCATTTTTTTAGTCGTTCTTTGCTGGCTTTTAAAAGCTTCCCAATCTTCTGTTCTCCCGCTACTTTTGGCCACCTTGTATGCCCTTGTTTTTAAATTGGATACCGCTCTTTATTTCTTTAGTTAGCCACGGATAGCTATTTTTTCTTTTACACCCTTTTCTCCTCACTGGAATATATTTTTCTTGAGAGTAGTGAAATATCTCCTTATATGTATGCCAGTGTTCATCAACCGTCCTACACTTTAGCCAATTTTCCCAATCCACTTTAGCTAACTCTGCCCTCAAAGCGTCATAGTCTCCTTTATTTAAGCTTAGTACACTGGTTTGAGGCCCAACTTTCTCACCCTCCATCTGAATTTGAATTGCACATCAAGATTCAGTACCCATCCTTGAGTAAGCCAAGATGGCAGCACCAATCGGGTGCCACGGCATCTTGCAGGGAACTTCTCGCTAAAAAAAATTAATTATATACAAGCCTATCTCTTTCAGGTGAAGATTCAATGATGCTATGATCACTCATTCCGAGGGGATCCTTTGCTAGGAGATTGCTTATTAATCCTGTCTCATTGAAGTCCTTCCTCACTGCTGACTCCCACAATCGCTGGCCTGACCCCGCGATCCACCATCTCTTCCCCCACCCCCACCCCGCCCCGATCTCTCTGCTGCACTCCCAGTCCCAAACCAGCCAGCCCTGATATCCCCTAGCTCAGTAACTGTAACATCCAATTTAATGTGACCTCCCCTCGTCTGGCAAAATCCCTTATCTGGCACAGGCCAGGTCCCAAGTGTGTCGGATAATGGAGGTTCAACCTGTACTACTTTGCATTTATATAATGTCTTTAAAGTAATAAAAACACCCCAAGATACTTCACAGAGGCTGAATCAAAATAAATGGACACAGAACCCAAGTAGAGATAGGAGGTGTGACCAAAATGCTTGGTCAAAGAGGTGCTTTTTTAAGGAGGATTTAAAAGGAGGCGATGGAGAGGGAGAGTTGTCATTCAACATCTCCAAAAATGGACAGGTTATCTCACTGCTGTCTGTGGAACTTTTCTGTGCGATATTTCTGAGCGCATGTTGGCTGTTGCATTTGCAAAACAACAGTAACTTCACTTTAAAAGCAATTCATTGGCTGTAAATATCTTTGATGTCCTGAGGTCATGAAAGTTTTCATATAAATAGAGGTTCCTTCTATCTGTTTCAGTGGCTGTTGCACCTATTTCAAGTGAAGATTCAGTACCCATCCTTGAGTAAGCCAAGATGGCAGCAGGGCACCTTGCAGGGAAATTCGCGCTAAAAAAAAATTCACAACTTTAAAAAAAAATTAATTACATACAAGCCTATCTCTTTCAGGTGAAGATTTAATGATGAGAGATTCTTAAATTTTTTACAACAAATAGCATTTTATATATCAGATGAATTTGGTATTGAGCCAAAGACTTCTCATTGACAACAGAAGTAAAAGGAATGAAATGGAGATCGCAAAGACAAGAGCTATATATTGCAAGATAATTTCATTTGATGAAGGATGACTTAAAAATACAATATTTCCGGCGATTTTCCGACACCCACGTGCGTGGATGACTTGGGTGATCCTGTTTGTGGAACAAAACAACTAAAGAACAAGCAGGGTTCTTTTTTGTGTGGGGGTGGGGGTAACTCACTGTTGTGGTACATTTATATCAATGTAAATCTTCATTCTATCCATCTTTTACAGGTAATCAATCTGAGCCCATTTAAAATCCCCACTGTATATAAAGCAACTCATGATAGAGTGAAGCCAAAACCACAATTAAGATTCAAACCATACGAGTCACTACTGCCTTCTTTTCAGCAGAAATTAACCGCATATTGCAGATGTTTGGTCTTCTTTTCTTTACTCACACCCTTGCTGAGGATTTGGAGAATACAGCACACAGTAGGTGATTTCAGACATTAATACTGAAAAGCAAATATTTATATACTATTCAATGCCTAAAAGCACTTTAGTTGAGGTTAAAACAGTATTTCATTGAGGATATTATTCCTCATTTAAAACATATAGCCTTTTCGTTGCTAACAGCAATGTCGAATGGTTTACCCAAAAAAGAAGAAAAACTGAAACAGCAGTAAAAGTAATTTCATCATTTCTCTCTTGGAAGCAGAAAATCAGTCGATAGAAGCATTCATTATTACTGAGTGGCCTTTACTAGTTAGCTGCAACATAGTCCGGAGCTGGCAGCTGCTGCAATTGTGGCCTTGGTTCATTATTTGCCCATAATGACCATCAAACACCAGTCAAAGTCAGATCAGAACAACTGTCAGCAGGACTTTTAATTAGCCTGGGTTTTGAATTCTGATAACGATCAGAAAGGCATGCTGAGATAGCAAGGTAGAGCTTGGGAACAGAAAAAGACAGAGAAGGTAAGAAAATCATGGAAAAGCTAAACTGGGTCTTTTTGACTAAACAGACAGAATCAAGAGGGGAAGAAAAGTTAATTATTACCCATAATCAGCAATTATGATTTGGCAAGAGAGCTTTCTTTAATGAACTGCTCTAATGATGAAGAACCAACATCTACTGAAATATAATAGCACATTAGCATAACTGTGTATGCAAAATACATAGATGTGCTGCCACAACCTACTTGTCATTGAATGATTAAGCACGAATTCATAATTAGAAAAATCCACAGTGTAATTTATTGCCCTCTCAGATGTTTCTGGTTCATTAATAGGCTACAACTGAACAATGACCTCTAGTGGGCTACAGTTTCCTAATTCTTCTGCTTCTTTCTTAAATAAGAATAAACTTAACAGGGCTCTTTGCTTGGTTGTAACAGCAATTTAAACTCCACAAAATAAGGAATTATGGGGCCCAAATTTGGCCCTCCGTTTTTTTCGGTGCATCTCCGAGCCCGCCACCTACATTTTAGATCAGAAGCAGCGGCAAAAAAAATACTTGCGATCATAGCCGATTCTCGGGCCGTCTGTGGAGCTGGTGTGGCGCAGAATAAAGAGGGGTTGTAGCTAGGTCCCGGCGCTGAAAACAGTGCCTGGACCTCTGCACATGTGCGCTAGAGTCTGCACGCATGTGCAGTAACTCCTGGCAGGCCGTTTCTGCAAACGCGCGCTGCACGCTGTGTGGGAGGGGCCAAAGCACACCGTCCCTAACCCTGGCCGAATGGGCTCCCTCATCGGCGCCCACTGCGTACCCTAAGGTAGGAGTTCTATTTTTTATGTTATTTACTGATTGATTTTGGTGCTTTAGGTGCAGGGTTCCTTCTACTTTTTTTTAATTTGTTATATATTGATTGCTTATTATTTTGGTCTTGATGTTTAAGGTGCAGGGTTCCTTCTATTTTATTTGTTAATTAATTGCTTATTACTTTTTATGCTTTGTTTGGTGCTTGGTGGTGCTTTAAATGTAGTTACTTGCGCCGATTCCTTAACTGTAAGTAAGGTCTTTCTGTGCGGAGAAAAGTGAACACATACGCTGCCCTAAGTTAGTTTAGTATAACTTTTTTCTGGCCAAATTGGCATAATTGGTGTAAGTGCCTTTTGAAAAAAAAAAACTGACCTAACAAAAAACCTAACTAACTCACTTACACTGACGCAAATTAAATGGCCATATTTGCAACTAAAAAGATACACCAGAAAAATCAAGTTACACCAAAAAGAACGGTGCAACTCATGCGGAAATTTTGGCCCATAGTTCTAGCACTTCTTCAGAGTTATTAACAATTTGCCTATCAAAAGTGTTGTGTTATGATAATTTATCCTACATCAATTTTAAAAAATCCAAATGTTCCCATTTCTATTTAAATAAAAATTTGAGATGGATGTTCATACTATTGTACTCTTAAATAGCTTGTTCTTAACAGCAAATTCTGCAACATAAGTATTACATTAGATTTGTTTGGAATAGAAAGAACACAGACGTAACTCAACATAAACAGAATTTTTCAATTGTGTCACCCTAGTCACAAAATGTATTCATTGAATCGTTTGTCCTTTCTTCGCCTTCCCAGCTTAATACTTCCTTTTGTGTTTCACCTGGCAATGAAGGTGGCATATTCCTGATCTGTTGATTTCTCTATACCTAGTATTAATGCCATTCCATAACGATTAGATAGGAGGCACACTTAGGCAAGAACATGAATCTCATTTTCTCTTTCTCTACCTGTCCCCCCCCCCCCTCCCAATAAGAGATGTGAATGTGCTGATGTGTTCCATATTGCTAAATTTAAAAATCACTCAGTGAAGGACAGAGCAGACTTTGCAACCTGCCACCTGGATTGTGAATTTACATTAGTTATTAGCCTAACATTAGTTATTAGGCTATTCTTGATGCCGTGTAGATTTAGCTAAGCACAATCACAGTTGCACAGGGAAATTAAAACCCATATTCATCTAGGAATCGGCATTGGAACAATGGGGGGGGGGGGGCGAAGTAATTCTGTGCAGTAAAAAAAATTCTGCATATTTAGAGGTTTAGGCAAGATAACAAATGCAGAATATTTTTATTAAAATTATAAATGGGTCCTCAAAGTAAAATCTCAATTGAACTAGGAGGAGAGCATGAACCAGCTACTTGGCAGACATGGCTGCCTTCAAAAAAATAACGTCTTTCAGAAGAAAAACAAGAATAAAATAATTAAATGCATGCCCCCCACAACCCAAAAACAAAACAAGTGTTGAGGTTACTGGACACTCATAATACAGGCAACTCTCGATTATCCGTACACGGATCCAACGGAAAACCGTTGTAACGGGATTTAAAATTCTTTTGCTAACAGAAAAGACAGCTCCAAATAATTTTGAAAAATCGCCTTCCAAACATTGTGCTCATTTGTATTTGTTCATTCTCTCTTACACAATCTCTTTCTCTCACACTTGCACATTCTCTCTCTCACACACACACTCTCTTGCTCTCTCTCACTCACCATAAAAATCACCCTCCTCTGCCCTTGCTTTGCTGGTGTGTGTGTGTGTGAGCATTGTTGCTGCCGCTGTCTCTCACGGCCGCTGCTGATGTTGGGAACGGGGGCATAGCCAGCACCGGGTTCCAGGCACAGAACCTGTACATGCATGCTGGTAATATCCATCTTTTGTTACGGTTTGTATTTATTCATTAAAGTTTTAACTTTAAAATGTAGACTCACCCTAACGGAAAAATCGTTTACCTGGAATAGCCAAATCCCCGAGGGACCCGGATAATCAAGAGTTGCCTGTATATGTGGCACCAAAACCTGGACTATGACTTCATGTCACAAAAACCTTTTCAATCACTGAAGGCCCATTACAATTTCTAAAATATACAACTTCTAAACCGTGCTCAGAATCACAGCTTCATAATGATTATATAAATTTAAACTTGACTAAGCAAAATGTAAGCAAAATTATGTGGTTCAGAAAATCTCTACATTTAAACTATTTTAATGAAATGAAAATTGCAATCTTACCATTCATCACAAGAAACCTAGGCTTCAACTTAATTGCTTTAATCCACCCCCTCAAACACTCCTGTAGTATCCAATCCAATATAGAAGTGAAACCTAGTCTTTATTTTACTTTCCAACTGTCAATGAAGAGAAGTGGAGTATGGCAGGGGCAGGGGCTGGAGGGCAGGAAAGAACACAAACAACTGAATGATCTTACAGGAATGTATCAGGATAAGGGTCTTAATTAGTTCATCTATGAACAAGCCATGTTCCATTTAAAACCAAATAAAAAACTCTCCATGTGGAATTTCTTCAAGCACTTCACCTTCATGCCATTGAAGGCAGATATCTGATGCTCAACATTAGCTCCAGCAAAGCCAACACCCAAGTAAAAAGCTGGCGCAAGGAGGCAAAACAAGATCAGCATCAAATTTCAGCATGATCATCAATGCGAATAGTACAAAGGTGACTGCACAGTTGGTTTGCGAGCTTATTGAAAATAAAAAAACAGCAGATATTTGAGGAGCGAAAATAGACGTAGTGTCGTACATTATTTCGGTATGATGGATCAGTATAGCAGCCTTGGCCGGGAATTTCTTTTTAGCTAAAAGATTGTCCAGAAGAGACAATGGGGAAAGGAGTCAAAGGATGTGTTTTTCTGCTGCTGTGCACCTATTTTCTATTGTATTAAGTAGGATTTTTACAAACTGTACACAGGTCCTCATTTTTAAATGAAGTTTGATCAAATAATTGCTACATTGGATAATTTAGCTGTCCTAAACTTCTCCAAGAATTAACTATGCTACTTCTAGTTTTATTGCAGTTACATGTCTTTAGCAGAATAAGATGAAGACTAGAAGAAGCTAGATGGAAGATAATGTGCTTTGTGTAAAGATATACTAGGTAAAGCATCAAAAATCTCAGTTCTAGAACCAAAACTATAAACATTTTTTTTATTCAGTACCTTTATTTTGAGAGTCACAGTAATTTAGTAGAACAAGCAGCTTCCTGCCACACTAGAGAACAGTTTTTGATGTAATTATGAAGTGCCTACGACCCCCAGCAAGAAATATTATTTTGATCCATGTTACGAAAGCTGACCTGTAACACTAATTGCTCCATTAGTAGACTGCCTAACAGCGTGTGAACAACCAGGCTTCCCCACCCATCTTTTTTTTCTCTTTTCTCTTGGAGGAGTCACAACTGTTGCCGTATATAAAGAAAATAAAGCCATCATCTTGTTATTTTATTGAAAGAAGCAGCTAAATACCCAACAGTAAGTTTGAAAAACAGCGATTTTCATTTCTTTAAATGGCTCGGAAATATTAAGAAATGTGTGTTTCTGGTTCAAATATTCAGTTTCTTGGCAAATGCAAGTTTTAAAGCTCTCCTAATGACTCTCAGCAGTGACTTGTTATGCTGTGCTGGTCATCCCTGCTGGCTTCGCTCATTGACAGCCGACTTGAAGAGAAAGTCTACCAGGGCTGCTGCCTGTCAGCAGCCACCAGCTGGTCTACTAGGGTTCTGCGGTCATAGGGAACAGCTGACACTCTGGGCATTACTAACCATGCTGAGAAATGTGCCACCCAGCTGCTGTGTGGTCATGTCCATCTGGAGATCCTCGCCAGACAAATCTCTACGCCTGTCAGATCTCTTCAGCCAGGCTTGTTATACAAATGCAATTACTCAAGTGTGCCCTATTGCAGCCAGCTAACTACTTTTCAAACTAATCTTAAACAGACAGGCAATTCACATTTTCTCTCATCAAAACTACCTCATTTACTCCTGGTTAGTAATTCTCTTGGTACAGTATGTTATGACTGCAGGGGCTTCCATATGCAGTATTTTAACTACTAAAGGTGCCCTGCAACAAGTTCAAATATTGTTACCAGACAATATATCTATCAATAACATGAGAAACATATGTTTAAAGTGAATAAACAGAATATGTAGTGTGTTTCTCATTGGCTAATGAGCGTAAAATAATGACCATTTGATGCACTATTTTTGTTCAATGATTACTCCCTATGAATTTGTGCTAAACAGGTGCTGTGTTGACCTATGGTTAATAGCAATTTCACATGCAGAAACACATTTTAAAAAACAATTTGACTATCTTATATATATTTTAAAAATAGGAGTCATAAAAAACAAGACAAAACTAAGGAGCATTTATTAGCACCCAATGGATGTATATAATGAGAAAAGCAGATGACATGTTAAAAATCGAGTTGACAAATTCATCCAGTAGCTTTCATTTACTAAACAAATCAATTGGAAAAAAGTAATATTTTTCTTAATAACAACTCAGTACTGTTATAGTAGTTATACATTCGTTGAATCAAATAGAAATTGTACAGGAAACAAGACATATTATTTATCATTATGTTAATTTGCTAATGTTTTACTCACGCTCCCCACCCCGCCCCCCGCCCCCAGAAGGTCGGGTCTGGTCCGGGGGCGGGGGGGGGGGGGGGGGGGGAGTCGAGTCGGGTCGGGAGGAAGCAGGAGCTGGGCGTGGGGAGGCAGCCTTATGCACGCAGCCCCAGTGAGGCCATTCGGCCAGGGCTAGGGGCTGCGTGCTTCGGGCCCCTCCCACACAGTTTTGGGCGCCTGGAGCTACTGCACATGCACGCCCACTGTAGCGCGCATGTGCAGAGGTCCTAGCACTGTTTTCAGCGCAGGGATCTAGCTCCGCCCCCCACAGCTCGTGCTGCGCCGCGCCCGGCTGCAGAGGACCAGCAGGGAGCCGGAGAATCTAAGTTTTTTTTTGGCGCACTTTGTGGCGCGAAAAACGGGCATCCAGGTCGGGGCTGCGCCATTCTAGGCGCGGCCCGAAACTTGGGCCCACTGTAACTACCATGACAGTTACTCTCACACAAGTTTTTTATAAAAACGGTAATTTAAGAAATCTCATTTACATTTCAATCCTGCATCCTTTGTGGGTACTCAATACCTTGATTAGGAACATCCCAAAGAAAGTTTCAGATGACATTAGTCACAGATTCATTCAGTGGTCGTCTTCATTTGCCTAATGGAGGGAGATATCAGTTTTGCTCCAAATCCAATATCTTCCAAATAAGGTAAATGATTAACCACATATTCAATGAAAGCTAAATCCTAGCCTGGCGGTCTATCAACCTGAAAAGAATATCCACAACATACGTCTCAAGTGCTGCTTATGGTGCATTCCACTCCCATGGCAAATTTTGCTTTACCCGGTTAGATTTGACCACCAAATGTTCCACACTGGGTCTCCGTCAGCTTCAGTTTTCCTTGTTTAATGTTGCTTTCAGCCAGATGACAGTTCCAGAATTTAATTATTAAGAGTTTAAGAACTCCTTCCCTCCCTAACAGCACATGGGATTACCTTCACTACACGGACTGCAGCGGTTTAAGGCAGCAGCTCACCACCATCTTCTCGAGGGCAATTCAGAATGGGCAATAAATGCTGGCCTTGCCAACGACGTCCACATCCCAAGAACAAATAACAAAAAAATAAGCACCAGTTTGCTGATTCTTTCATCCTTTATTATTTAGTAATGACCCAGAAAAAAATATGGAAGCTTTTTTTCCCACAATAAACTTGGATGAATTTCAATAAAAATGTGCTGGTAGTTTTGGTCACACAATATGCACTGCGCTCCACATGAAATCTTTAAATGGGAGAGGTTTGATCTACTGAAATGCAAAGCAGGGTTGGAGACAAGAACTTCTCCCATATTGGATTAGTTTAAAAATATTTACACTGCAGTCTAAACATGGGATGTACATCACATCATGAGTTATAGCCAACAGAATTGTAACTTTAAGAAGCTTGTAATAGAGAACAATTCTTTGTAAACATTTAAATCCGTCTAGAAATATGCATGTGTTTCCAAAAAACCAAAAAGGGACACAATTTTTAATCATAAATCTAGGCGAGAAGTCAGAGCCCATAATGCAGGGCTCCATCGAAGTGTAGAAGACTTAATAATGACCACGATAGAGAGAGTAGGAGAGGTATAGGTAAACAGCTGAGAGACGAGTTGCCCATCAGATAGCAAGCATTTTCTTTTGTATCTTGTCCATGAGATGTGTTAGAGAAGCCTCCCAGATCTGGAACAATATTTAAATTTTGGATTGGGCTTTATAGACATTTAGGAGCTGGGAGATGGGGAGGCGGGGCAGGGGGGGGGGCGGTTAAAGGAGCTCAGACAGCGAAGATGAGTTCAGAGAAAGGAGTTTGTGGGGGGGGCGGAGAAAGAGAGAGAGAGAGAAAGAGAGAGAGAGAGAGAGAGAGAGAGAGAGAGAGAGAGAGAGAGAGAGAGAGAGAGAGAGAGAGAGAGAGAGAGAAAGAAAAGCTCGGGGGAAGGAAGGTCAGGATCTCGGGCCGGTGGGGGGGGGGGCCATGGGGAGGGAAACATGGTGAGAATACTGCTGTGGTGGGATTTGAACTCAAGTCTCTGGATCATTAGTCCAGCCCTCACGCCTCTGGATTCATCATATAGGCGGTCCCTCGAAACGAGGATGACTTGCTTCCACGCCAAAAAAGGATGAGTTCACAGGTGCTTCAATGAAGGACCTAATATTCCAGGTCCTGATTTACATCCTGAGGGGTGGAAGATGCCTGTGCGTTGATTTTTTTAACGTGTGGTGGCCATTGCACACCAGCCACCACACGGGCTTGACAGAGCTAAGTCTTGGTCCAGTGGCAAGGGTTATCCAGGAAGATTGGAGACCTGCTTTGCTGCACGGACCTAGTGTGCACACATATCGCAGTGTGGGCCGGCCCGTGCTGCCCTGGGCCCTTGGCCCCGAACTCACGCCTCTCCTGGGCCCCAATCACATCCCTCCACAGTCTCTCGCCGCTCCTGCTGTATCTTCCCACGCTCCAATCACCGACCTGAACCTCGACGTCACTGTTCGCAGCCGTCGCCCTCCTGCATCAGCTCGCGCTGCTCCCTGAAGTGGCATGCCTCCACGCTGCTCCCGGGCCGCCGCACCTCCGCTCCTTTTATGGCCCCGACCTGCCGCTGGTGTTCTCACACAGATCGCATAACCACTATGCTACCGTAACCACATAGGTAGATCATGTTCTCTTGCCCTCCGTTAGGCCTGGATCAAATTCTTCCACCCCACCCCCTTTTCCCTCTCCTCCTCCCCCACTGCAGCAGTTCAAGGCAGCAGCTCAATACCACCCTTTCAAGGGCAACTCAGATGGCAATAAATTAATCATTTTAAAAACAGAGCGTATTCTGCATTGGTCCGACAACTTAGAAACATAGAAAATAGGTGCAGGAGTAGGCCATTCGGCCCTTCGAGCCTGCACCGCCATTCAATAAGATCATGGCTGATTATTCCCTCAGTACCCCTTTCCTACTTTCTCTCCATACCTCTTGATCCCCTTAGCCGTAAGGGCCATATCTAACTCCCTCTTGAATATATCCAATGAACTGGCATCAACAACTCTCTGCGGCAGGAAATTCCACAGGTTAACAACTCTCTGAGTGAAGAAGTTTCTCCTCATCTCAGTCCTAAATGGCCTACCCCTAATCCTAAGACTATGTCCCCGGTTCTGGACTTTCCCAACATCGGGAACATTCTTCCCGCATCTAACCTGTCCAGTCCCGCCAGAATCTTATACGTTTCTATGAGATCCCCTCTCATCCTTCTAAACTCCAGTGAATAAAGGCCCAGTTGATCCAGTCTCTCCCGATATGACAGTCCAGCCATCCCTGGAATCAGTCTGGTGAACCTTCACTGCACTCCCTCAATAGCAAGAACGTCCTTCCTCAGATTAGGCGGCCAAAACTGAACACAATATTCCAGGTGAGGCCTCACTAAGGCCCTGTACAACTGCAGTAAGACCTCCCTGCTACTAACCCGGGAAGGTGAACTTTGTCTGTTCTCTGAAAGCAGTAGTGTTAGCACTGTGAGCTCTGGAGCTGACTGTCGCAATGAATGGATCAAATTACACTTCGCAAAACTCTTGATTACTCAGGCAGGCAGGATATAATCACACATTCCAAACTGCTGGTGTGCCTTGTCCTTCAAGGGGACCAATCCAAAATCTAGTCTTGTCCTCCCAAGGGACCAATCAGAACTTTGGTGTTACAAATAGTTGCAGCCATACAGTTCAGCATTCTGTTTGTTGTTGCTCCACAGTGACAAGTCTGCCAATATCCCTAGGTCCTCTTAAACTTCACATAGCTATTTTAACATCTATCACGGAGTAATCATGTTGCCCATATTTTTGTCTTTTGTGCTGTACTCTGGTAAACACTGGCTGGGCCAAATGGCCTGTTTTGTGTTGTCATTTCTATATCAGTTTATGACAGAACTTGATTGAGGAAATTAACATTGCTCTAACAAAATTTAAGATGTAATTTTGAAACTCCCCTGGCTTATCCAGTGAGTATCAGAACCATACAATGAGGAGGGTCGCAAATTTCACGCCTGTTCAGAACAGAAGGAATGTTGGTGAGGGCACCACAAGAACACTGTCCTCCTCATTGAGGGGTGCTGTGAAATCTTTAACTCACCAGAACATGTAAATGGTTTGTGTCGATGCAGACCATTGTGTCAGCTGTGGCTCAGTAGGTAGCACACTCGCCACTGAGTCAGAAGGTTGTGGGTTCAAGTCCCACTCCAGGGATTTGAGCACATAAAAATAGGCTGACACTCCAGTGCAGTGCTGAGGGAGTGCTGCATTCTTGGAGGTGCCATCTTTTGGATGAGACGTCTGCTCCCTCAGGTGGACGTAAAAGATCCCATGGCACTCTTTCAAAGAACAGCAGGGGAGTTATCCCCATGTCCTGGCCAACATTTATCTCTCAATCAACATCACTAAAACAGATTATCTGGTTATTATCGCATTGTTGTTTGTGGGAGCTTGCTGTGCGCAATTTGGCTGCCGAGTTTCCCACATTACAATAGTGACTACACTCCAAAAAAAAGTACTTCATTGGCTGTAAAGTGCCTTGAGACGTCTGGTGGTTGTGAAAGGCGCTATATAAATCCAAGTCGTCGTCTTCTCCTACTCACTGGCCCAGATTTTGCAGTAGGAATAATGGTAAGGCTATCAGTGCACCGTTATTGATGGGTAATAGGATAGCAACGTCTGCCATCGGCTCATGCTCGGTTAACTCTGGAAATAAGGAAGTTGCTATCCAATTTTCCCTGCTCTTCCACAAGCTTTGCTATACCGATACCTCGCCGAGAGATTTGGTATTCAAACACATGAAGGGCATGAAGTTGTAGTACTTACTCACTAAACACACCAGTTAGGGCTTGTCCATTCATGTATAAATGAATTTTTAACACTGTGTTAAGTCCTCATTACTACTAAACAACCTCTCTAGCACTGAAAATTTACTTTTACAAGTGTGGAGTCTCATTCCATCAGCTTTTAAGTTCTGTTGGACATTTTGCAAAATTTACAAATTAATTTTTTTTAAACTTTTTCTTTGTCTCTTATCTCTCTCAATCCAATCTTTCTTTACCTCTCTTTATGTACATGATTTTATATTGAATTAAATATTCTAACACACTTCCTGTTTTAGACTCCATGCCTCAGTAAGGATTTTTCACATAGGTCCTAGGTCCCCTGTAGAGTGTGCGCACTGTTTCAGAGTCCCGATGACCGCAAGATGCCAAGTAAAAGCCCATGAAAAGTCTGTGGGCAGATGTAAGTGCAATGAATGGTGAGCGCCATTCGTTTGCTGCTGACCGCAAAATTTGAGCAATATTTTTGTGCTGTTCGTATACAATGTTATCTGTATGCTGTATTGTTTCAATCAATTAACAGAGGAATGAAGGTTACATACACCAAACTATGTTTAAACTGAATGATGCTGATGAATGTACAACAGAATCATCAGCATTGAGTAGACAGGATTGAATGAGTGGAGGAGATATTGGATCTGGATAAGGAACATAGTGGGAGAGAACAGAACCCTTGGAAACTGAAAATCTTGCAATACGCATTTTTCGTTGCATCTCAAACTTCAAGACTGTACCTTTAAACACCCCACAGAACACACTTATTAGATGGTTTAAAAATAATGCTTAGGTAGGTAAACCACAGATCTCTCTATGTTATTGTGAATAACTGTTGCTCTCCCACTCACTAACCACTTACAGCTGAACTGTTCACTGGAACACAATGCTGTTTACATATTCTTTCTGCCAAGTTATTTTACATTTCCTCTTAATGATGGTTTCGTTTGGGGTGGTGGGAAGAAACATAAGTGCCAGGCCTCTATCACTTCTTCAGTACCAAAAGTACATGACTGATTCAATGACTAATTATTGTTTTTGTATTTACTAAGTATTTGAATTAAAGATGAATGTTAGCTGCAGTTCAGCATCCAGAAATTTGGGAATCTGTGCCCACAATACTGTACCACCGTAATTAAATGGAGGTGTGCGATATGGTACTAAGCCAAAAAGAGCTAGAAGATCCCAGGATTGATCTGGTCTACACGGAGTTGGCTGATTTTAAGCGGTTATTTTTTTTAGACTTCTTTCCGAGCATGGAGTCTTTCTAGACAGAAAAAATGGGTCACATTAGTATTACAGCCCTATCTCTCACTTACATTTATCTAGTGAGGCTCCAGGTTGAGCAAATAGACAATGTAATTGGCTTCACCATCGAGAGAGACTAGGGAAGGAAGAAACAAATGTTGGTCAGAATGGTTTACCACATATCTATACAAATGTGTTTCTAATAGAGATTACAATCCTCTGCTAGAAACATATCTATATAGAAATGGGGCAAGGACAGGACTTGACTGCACTGATGTTCACAGCTGAGTAATCTGCCAACAGTCTGGTCCCAGGGTTACAAATTAAAAAAGGCCACTCGACTGAGAATACAAAAGGCTGCTGCTACCTGTGAGACTGCATGCCAGCATGAGTCACTGCCTTAAGGAGGAGAGAGGTAAGGAGAGTAAAATCTGAGGGAAGACTGAAATATGTTCATTGCCAGGTGTTGAATCAATGCCTGATGTCAACGCAGCAAGAATCAGGCCCTCTACATCTTGAAATCACAGTCTGTGGAGATGCAGCACAGTGCTGCAAATGAAATGACCATGAAATTATGTTCTTAAAATTAAAACTTTCATGTGATGTAGGAGTAAGAACTTCACATTACAAAGTCATCCTCGCTTTCCTCCCCCTTACCCCCAGATTCAAATGTAGCTCTTGGCTCTTTTTATATTCTAATTTTCTCTCCTACTCCAGCCTCTAGCTGTAATATGATTTCATGAGCACCTTCAGCACCACCATTTTAGTGGCCATTGATCCAGATCATTTTGAATGCTATTTATTATATTTGTCATCTAGACACACAGCTTGTCATCATTCTCCAGGGGCCAGAAATACAAGCAGCAGGGCTTGTCTGGAGCATAAACACCGGCATGGAGCAGCTGGGCCGAATGGCCTGTTTTTGTGCTGTAAATATTATGTAATTCTCAAATTTTGCTACATTAAAATACACACGCTCCTCCACAATCTTTATGAATAGTGTGAACAGGAAGGAATATACTACAAAGGTCTACTAGTCACCGCTTTTTCCATTCATCACGTTCTGCTTCTTATCAGAGTGAAGGAGAGCACGCAAAAAAGACACAAACACACACTCGGGTGCAAATGGAGGTTCATGTGCTGACCACATTGCCCACTGGGTGCACTATTGCTGTTTCTATTGCCAAATCTCATACTGCAACAGCGTGACAAGCACCAAGCACAGTGTGATGCTTTCTCCCAACATCTCGATGTTATGGTATTCATTTTAACCATCTCGGAAGGATAAAAGGCTAAACGGCTCTGCCAGGATTCAAATCCAGAACCTTCTGGCACTGAACTAGCTAATTAGCTATTAATTTCATGACCTTTAACCACCTTCAAAAGTCACATATGTAAACCTTCATCAAATGCCTTCTGAAAATCCAAGTAAATTATATCCATTAGTTTACCTCCTAAAAGAATTCCAGCAGGTTACTGTGGCATGATGACCTAATGCTTCCAAATCTATATTCTTTAAGGTCTCTTTGCTCTTTCAATGAGAATTAATAGCATCCCAAATGATGCTCAAGCATTTTTCCTCATTACCGATGTTTGGTTAACTTGTTTATAAATTTAAAGTTTAACCATTCCTTTTCTTAAGATAACATTCATGATTCTCCAATGTTCATGTGTAGCTCCTGTATTTAAGGGGCCTTAAAAATATTAGAGACTGACTTATTGCGTTCTCACTTTCTTGAGAATATGTCCCTTGCTCACATTAAATTGT
Organism: Pristiophorus japonicus; assembly: GCF_044704955.1. Lineage (NCBI taxonomy): Eukaryota > Metazoa > Chordata > Chondrichthyes > Pristiophoridae > Pristiophorus > Pristiophorus japonicus. The sequence continues at coordinate 104,757,976 of NC_091981.1, forward strand.
GCGCGTTTTTTGGATTAAAAACATGCTTTACTGATGTTCACTTGTGCTATAGATTCCCGAGTCAAAATGACTGGATCCGGGATTTAATCACAACCTATATTTGTGAAAATCCTGTTTAATATTGAATATTTCCTGATTTTTGTTCTATGTCTAACTTGAACCTTAAAAGGAGCTATCTGACCTTTAATATGCTTTCTACCATGAACATGGCTGAACAATCTATTTTATTGCTATCTACAATCCATATTTGCAGCAATATGATATACTCTAGATCACCAATGCTCCCCTCTTTCATCCTCTGCAACTAAGAGCTGAACTTTGAAAGAGACGTACCTGGACGGACATATATGTGGGTCTGTGTGGGGGTATGCGTGTGTGCGCGAGAGAGAGCGAGAGAGAAAGAGAGAGATAGGCCCCTCACTTACCTTGCAAGATTAGCTAAATTAGGTTCATCAATCAAAGGATAACATGTTGCATCTACATCATCCTCACACCCTCTGGTTAGCATAGTCCTCCCAATTTCTACTGTTAACTGGAGAAAATTGAACTGCCAAGATGAATTCATTAATTGAACAGTATAAAGATTGGAGCAGTAGCAATACAATACCACTGCAAGAATGGGTTTGCTTTTACAAAATCAAACTCTACTCCCATTTCTTTTGGGTGGGAGGGGAGGGGGGTGGGGAAGGGAGCTGTAGAAAGAGCAGATTCAAGCAAAAAGGAAATGGAGAGTTTTTCTTAAAAAGCTTTTTTGATAAGACTGCGGCTGGAAAAGACTTGCTTCCAAAATATAAACTATAATCAAGTTCATCAAGGATTAAAAGAAGCAAGTTCAAATAAATTCCAAACATCGTTAGAAAGTTTGAAGGTAATTTAAAAAGTCAATCTATATCAGCATTCCTCTCTTTTTAGCATGTTTAGCAGTTGAGCAAATGTGGGAAAAAAAAGGAAATCTTAATCTTGTCTCTATATATGAACGACAGTTGGGAAACGCAAGGGCCAAAGAAAGAAAATATCCAAGTCTAGCGAATGGGATAAACATTTGGCCCAAATACTTACTGTACCATAGACAAAGCGCAAAGGCTGAAAAGATTAAAAGCTGGGTAAACACCTAAAAATGTGGCCTCAGATAAATACGCAACCTACAAATTACACAAGCACAAGTCAAAGTTGTATTATAGTATAAGAATAGAATCAGGTCCCCTGTAAAGGCAGAGCGTTTGAGGTCCAGAGCCATGCAGCTGCACAGAGGGCCTGGAGGTTGGGAGTTGGTCACTCCAGAACTGCGCTTTTCTATTGGGTCGGCGAGCATTCGAGGTAATGGGAGCATGGGAACCAGGTTGTATTATTTGCATTGCATTTACTATAAATGGAAGACCAAATCAGTCAATGTAATAAGGCTTATTATTAGAAGAACCACTCGCGCATGAATCTTAAGCGGAATTATCGTCGCCACACTAACAACCCTTTGTTGCAAAGGTAACCACTAAATATTCTGCTAACACGCATCATTTAGAACAATAATTTGCATTTATATAGTGCCTTTCATGAACAAAAGTGTCCCACGAGCTTTGCAGAGGCATAATTTAAAAAAATATATATTATGGGGAGCTAAAGAAGGCGAGATTGCTAAGAAGTAGGTTTAAAGGGTAGTCTTAAAGGAGAAGAGGAAGGTGAGAGGAGAGGTTTAGGGAGAAATTTCCAGAGTTTCGGGCTGAGGCAGCTGAATGGTGGGTCGAAGAATGTACAAAAGGCCAGAGTCAGAGGGAGAGAGAATTTGGGGTCGGGGTGGGGAAGAGAAGAGGAAGAGAAGCAAAGCCACGAAGGGATTTAAAAGAACTGATTTTGTTCTAAGTTCAAGGATTGTGATTAAATAGAAAAATCTGGAAGGTCATCTCTAGCTATAATGCATTGAAATACTGAATACAATGTGATGTATTTTAAGGGAAAGAAAATGGCTAGGTTTGTGACAATGCCTAGCAACTCTTCTAGCCTTTTCTTTCCTCAAGTGCAACACATTGTATTTAGCTTTCCTGCAAACATTGTATGCCACTTTCTTTGTTCATTGGACTTGAAATATCATGTGTAATCTTTTCACAAGCAAGAGAATCCGTTTGTAGCATGCCAAGGCTGATGGTAGAAAACCCGTCGTCTACTCAATAATGTCTAATGAGAGTTCTTCTGTAACTCCACGTAGTTGCTTTCCAGATTTGATGAACACCTAATGCAACATAATTAAACCCATGAAATGGCTGCTGCCCCAATAGAATACCCCGCAGGCAACAAAAATCTGGGAAGATTTCCTGAAATCATTGGTCCTTTCCACACAATAGGCAAAATCCCTTCAGTGGGCATGCTGAAATATGTTTCCCTGCCAGAGCTAGGAGATCCTGGATTTAAAAAATATGGGATTACTTCTTAGAAAATATAAAATTCAAATGATGTCTTGCGTACCAACATGGAAAGTTAGGGGCTGGACAAAGTGCTGCAGTTAGTCAGAAATATTTGTTATGCGGCCAAGTACAAGAAGCTTCAACTAAATTTAAAGACAATAAACAAATCATGGGTGGGCTATTGTCCGACCTAGTTGTTTTCAAAATAAGCTTCCTCAACAGGCTTTAGTCTCAGGCTAAGGATGTTTGTAAAGCCCTTATCAAGTTTTCAAAGACTTTCCTATTACTACCCAGTCCCTGCCAGTCTTAAAATTAATTCTGAGCAAATTGAAAAGAGGTCACCTAGTTCTAGGATTCTGATTTGCAAGCAAGAGGATGAAAAACGGCTTCTGAAGCAAAAAAATTCAACTCCTATCATTCGCTGCTTCAACCTGGGTTCATATCCAGTCTAGACATGAATATCTGCTAGGTAAGCACAATGAGCTTAATTTGTGCCAAATCAGTCCTTACTGTGAGCAAAACTGCAAATAATTTGATACTACATGAGAGACTCTAAGGGCTCAATTTTGGCCAGGAGTTGCTCTGTTTTTTTTTGGAGTAACTTGATTTTTCTGGCATATCTTAAAAATCCCCATTTTGCACATTCAATTTGCACCAGTATGAGTTAGTTACGATTTTTTTTAGTTTAGTTTTTTTTCTCAAAAGGGGGCGTTACCAGCCACCTATGCCAGTTCTGCCCATTTAGGCAACTTTAGCCAGCTAATACTTACTCCAAACCTACTTCGGCCAGCGTATGTGACCACTTCAGAAAACCCTTGCGGGGAGTTAAGAAATCAGCGCAGGTAGGTACACCGGAGGCCATTCGGCCTGGGATAGGGGAGGGAAGGAAAGTGGAGAGGACCTGCACCTAAAGCACCAAGACTTACAAAGCACTAAACCTTGGAAACAAAGTAATAAGCATTCAGTAACAAATAAAAAAGAACTAAGTCCTACCTTCATCTTAAAACTTGGCCCGGGAAGACAGCGGGCCGGCCTGTGCAGGAGGCCACTCGGCCTGGGCTAGGGGCGGGAGTGATCGGCATCGGGATTCAACCTGGCATCTGTATTCCACGGGGAGAGAGCGCGAGAGAGGCTGAGCTGCAAATGAACAGGGGGGATGGGGGGGGGGGGGAGGGAGAGGAGAGCGAGTGAACGCGGCATCTGTGGGGGGGGGGAGAGAGAGAGAGAGAGAGAGAGGGGGGGGGGGGGGGGAGAGAGAGAGAGAGAGAGAGAGAGAGAGAGAGAGAGAGAGAGAGAGAGAGAGAGAGAGAGAGAGAGAAAAAAAGAGGCTGGGCCGATTGCCAAATCTCGGCGCTACTGCGCAAGCACGGACATCGTAACCAGACTCCAATGCGCATGTGCAGACATCCCGGCATGGTTTTCAGTGCAGGACGCTGGCTCCACCCCCGATTCGACTGGCCAAGCTACGCGACCACAGGGAGGAGGCCGGATGGCGACCAAAGTGGGGAGGAATTTTTTCGGTACACTTGTGAACGGAGAAAAGGGGTGGGCCAAAATTGAGCCCTAAGAGACCACAAGCTTGACTAATATCAAAAGGTATGATTCTGCCTCCCCACCCCACCCAATCCATTCTATTGTACCTCGCGCAAATATAGAATCACCTGGAATTTGTATCTCTGTTGCAATTCAAGGTCTTCCCAAGCTTTTAAACTGGGGTTCAAAGTAAAAATGCAAGATCCATAAATAGATATCCCTCTCCTTTAAATTGAAACTTGTCCTCTTATATGAATGGGAATAATTCGGTTCAGAAATCTCAACAAATAGCCCTTTGTACTTTATTATTCTGCACTGAAGGTTGCGTGGATTGCCCACAGTGATCTCCTGCTAAAAAACAGAAAAACACCACTAGTTGTGTTCAAGATAAACCTTAGTGAAATTTATTTACAATAAAATGATTACAGAAGAAGGAAATAAGTGGTATAAATACTTACTCCTTTTTATTCGTACCTGGGATGTGGGCGTCACCAGCATTTATTGCCTCATATAGGTGGTGGTGAGCCACCTTCTTGAACCACTGCAGTCCTTGTGGTGAAGGTACTCCCGCAGTGCTGTTAGGGAGGGTTCCAGAATTTTAGCCCAGCGACGATGAAGGAACGGTGATATAAGTCTGAATGGTGTATAACTTGGAGGGGAACTTGCAGGTAATGGTGTTCCCTTCTAGGTGGTAGAGATCGCTGGTTTAGGAGGTGCTGCCGAAGAAGCTTTGGCGAGTAACTGCAGTGCATCTAGTAGATGGTATACACTGCAGCCACGGTGTAGGATGGAGTCAATATTTAAAGGTGGTGGATGAGGTGCCAACCAAGCGGTCTGCTTTGTCCTGGATGGTGTCGAGCTTCTTGTGTGTAGTTGGAGCTGCACTCCTCCAGGAAAATGGAGAGTATTCCATCACGCTCCTGACGTTCCTTGTAGATAGTGGAAAGGCTTTGGGGAGTTAGGAGGCGAGACACTCACCACAGAATACCCAGCCTCTGGCCTGCTCTTGGAGCCGCAGTATTTATGTGGCTGGTCCAGTTAAGTTGCTGGTCAATGGTGACCTCCAGGATGTTGATGGTGGGGGATTCGGCGATGGTAATGCCATTGAATGTCAAGGGGCGGTGGTTAGACTCTTGCTTGTTGGAGATAGTCAGTGCCCGGCACTTGTGTGGCACAAATGTTACTTGCCACTTATCAGCCCAAGCCGTCCAGGTCTTGCTGCATTCGGTATGAATTGTTTCATTATCTGAGGAGTTGCAAATGGAACTGAACACAGTGCAATCATCAGCGGACATCCCCACATTTTACCTTATGATGGAGGGAAGGTCATTAATGAAGCAGCTGAAGATGGTTGGACCAAGGACACTGCCCTGAGAAACTCCTGCAGCGATGTCCTGGGACTGAGATAAATGACTTCCAACAACCAATCTTCTTTTGTACTAGGTATGATTCCAGCCAGTAGAGAGTTTCCCCCCCCCCCCCACCCCCCGATTCCCATTGACTTCCATTTTATTAGGGCTCCTTGATGCCACATTCCGACAAATGCTGCCTTGATGTCAAGGGCAGTCACTTTCACCTCACCTCTGAAATTCAGCTCTTTTGTCCATGTTTGGACCAATCTGTAATGAAGTCTGGAGCAGTGTGGTCGTGGCGGAAATCAAACTGAGCATCGGTGAGCAGATTATTGGTTAGTGCCGCTTGATAGTACTGTCGACAGCACCTTCCATCACTTTGCTCATGATTGAGAGTAGACTGATGGGGCGGTAATTGTCCAAATTGGATTTGTCCTGCTTTTTATAGATAGGAAATACCTGGGCAGTTTTCCACATTGTTGGGTAGATACCAGTGTTGTAGCTCTACTGGAACAGCTTGGCTAGAGGCGCGGCTAGTTCTGGAGCATAATTCTTCAGCACGACAGCCGAGATGTTGTCAGAGCCCAGAGACTTTGCTGTATCCAGTGCACTCAGCCGTTTCTTGATATCGTGTGGAATGAATCGAATTAGCTTCTGTGATGGTGGAGTCCTCAAGAAGAGCCCGATATGGATCATCCACTCAGCACTTCTGGCTGAAGATGGTTGCAAATGCATCAGCCTTGTCTTTTGCACTCATGTGCTGGGCTCCACCATCATTGAGAATGGGGATATTCATGGCACCTCCTCCTCCCATTAGTTGTTTAACTGTACACCACACCAGCGACTAAATCAGTCCATAAGTCTGGAATTTTCCCTACCTGGGCGGGTCTGGTGCGGGTAGTGACCATGGCAGATCGCGACCCTGTTGCTGGCTCCATCCTCCTGCACAAAGCGACTTTACAGCAATAGGGCCAATTGAGCCCACCCTGCGAGTTACCCAGCCCAATTAAATGGTGCGGGTCTGCTTACGTCATCCATGATGTGTTTTCAGCCGGGATATTTAAAGGAGCCATGGCCACATTACATTTGAAAGTGAATCTAAAATAGTGCAGTCAGTACATTACAGCATTGGAGTGCTGCAAACACTTTGGAAGTGACTGCACAGAGGCATAGAGCTGCACCGAGGCTCTCCATATGCTTGTGGAGGGAGTCAGAGCACGTAGGAGGTCCCCTCCCAATGGGTGCAAGAGACCTCCCCAGGAAACCGAAACAGCCTGTTTGGAGATTGAAGAGAAGATTAAGAGCAGGGATGTGATCAGGAGGACCTGGGTGCAGTGCCACAAACCTATCAATTATCTAATGAAATCAGGAAACAGGAGTGCAAAGTCACACTCAACTTCATCCTGCTGTGCCTCTCAGCACTTTCCCATCACTCTGCCTTCCCAACCCGATTCCTGCACATCCTTACTCACACCAACATACCTTGCACGTCTACCCATCCCTCTCTATCTACATTATCACAGCCCCATCTGACTAACCACCCCTCATACTCACCCTTATCCGAGTGCAATCATACTGACTAATAACACACAAAGAGGCCATTGGCTTTGGCATCCCATCCATCATAGTCTCCCTCTAAAGGTCGAACCCATCCATTCCTTACACTCATTCCATCACTCTCACTCAACCCTTTCTTTCCCTCATTGCAGGAAAAGAGATCCCAAAATAAAAGGGAGAGAATCGACTATGGCTTTCCATCATTTGCAAACCTTACAACAGCATAGGAGGCTGCTTTAGAAATATCAGGAGTGGCCAAGCAGCTGGAGGTGGGAGACGGAGGAGAACATCTCAGTAACCTGGTGACAAAATTACATATCGTACAGGTACATGGTATACATCAGTCACTCATAATGGGACTGATGTCAGCAGCCATTGAATGGTCATTATGTGCATAATGGTATCTGTACCCATTCTTCATATAGCATCTGTAACCCATCTCTTTTCTCCCCAACTGTCCAGGAGGAAGAGGAAGTCAACTCCTCAGAGGTGCCTCCAGCCTCTGAGGGCGCATCATCACCAGACATAAGCGCAGCCAGTACCAGCACAGATACATACACCACGGTGGGTCCCAGGCAACATAGAATAGTGTTGTCTCCTAGTGTCTCAACTTACAAGTTAGCAAGAGCAGATGTTCAAGACACGAACAGCAATCGACAATCCTCGCCGTAGCGCCCACGATGCTCCTAGCTCTGCTCAGCTGCATGCAGACGCTGAGCCTCGGGGGCCATCCAGAAAGAGGCGATCCTGGAGGTGCAGGAAGAAGTACAGGGGGCTCTGATAGGTTTTGCAAACACAATGTCTACAAATGTTCAAAGAATAGAGGACCCCACCTCCAACATGAGCACCACCATGTCACAGGTGATAGTGACTATTGGCTCCTCCATGGATAGAATGGCCACCTACATGGAGCAGCTAAAGCACCATTCACAGGAGCACATGGTCTCTTATAGAAAATAGATGACTACCTATGGAGAATAGATGGTAGAGGCTCATAGACCCCTCTCTAGAAGGGATGCCAGTGTAGATGTGGGTCCTCATAACCCCACTGATGTGCAGCAAGGTGCTCTCCTGTTCCTTGGCAGCAGGGAAGTGAGGAGGCTCCCTCTGCCTCTGCCTCTGCCTCTACTGAAGCCACAGGGGTAGCACCTCATAGAAGCATGCAGAAAAGAAAGAGGACACGCAAGTAGATTCACAAGGGTAGCCACAGTGGTGTTTTATCCAATGTTTATGTAAAATTTACGTTAATGTGTTGTCAAACATAAAAATCTTTATTTTCAACACTTTCCGGTCTTGGGACAGATGTGTGTGCACCTTTGGAAATGGTTAATGAGTTGCAGTGAATGGTGAGACATAACGGTACCTCCAGCAATGGTGGTGAGTGTGAAAGGAATGCTTTATGGTGTTGGGTGTGGGGTGATGCCAACCTGGTGCATCAAGTGGCAGCCACATGGGTATACAGCGTAAAGTTAAGTAAATCTGACAATGATGAAGCCATCCCTTGCCTCTCGGGTAGCAATGTGCTCGGGTGCTGATGCTCTCACATTACAACAGCAACTACACTATCTTTCTTTCTTTGTCCTGTGAAGCATCAAGTGATTGCGGAGAAGGATGGTGTTGTTGATGTTGGTGCTGCTGGTTTGCCTGGTGCTGCTAGTGTTGGGGCTCATCGTGGTCAGATTCTGAGGACCAAGGCGAGACAGTAGAAACAACATCCATCTTGATGGAATACATAGCAGGTGAAGTAGAGATGACAGAAGCAATTTGTCAGTGGTGAGATAGGTTCTGCCAATAAGGTGACATTGGATGGAAACTTTGCTGGAAAGACTTGCAGCCTGCAAAAAGCTCAATCTGCGCTGGCAATGCAGTGAGCAACAGCTTCTGCCTGAGGAAAGTGATCAGGAGTGGGAGTTTTTATACTACATTTGATGCTGTCAACTAATCAGCTGGATCAATGGCCACTCAACTCCCACCTCAGATTGACAGACTTGATCCCCCAGCAGCACGAGTCCCATGGCAAACAGCGAAATTGGAAAGGTAAGTTTAAAACACTCTTCAGGGTCTGAGAACAAGCTAATAATCCTTTAAATTGGATCATCCGCCTATACCAGAGTGGCTGCCGAGGGAAAGGTGTGTGGGGGCAGGATGACAGCGGGTTCTCGCAAGAAATTTCAACTTTCCCACCTAACCCACCTCCGATCACGCCCACACGGACCACAGAAAATTCCAGCCCAAGAGATTAATATCTTCTTCAGATAGGACTTCAAATCCAATAATATACAAGAACATTTGGAGGACCCTGACTGTCAATGATACAGTTGCGGGGAGGTGGGGGAGGGGGAAGCTTGGGGAGGTCAGAAGGGCAATTTATTCAGAGACCCTAGGAAGTTTAGACAGAGATTGAAATTATGGAGGCTGAGAAGTCGCTCAATGCAGTAACAGAGGGAGGAAAGGAGGGGAAATATGATCGTTTGAAACTCAGAGTGGGGCTTTGGTAAGGAGTGCGGTAAGCAATGATGATTCTAACAGCAAGGTGTTCAAAGGACGAGAAGAAACCAAGGTGTTACTTGGTGATAAGTCCCAGACCACCACTGCAACTGTTTGGGTTGGAAAGGTTGTGGAAATTATAGCCCGGCAGAGAGGTTGCAGTAAGGGACAAGGTGTCACCACCCATGAGCCAAGCTTCAGTCAAAGCCAGGAGGTCAAATGCAATCATCCACAAAGTTTCAGATGGAAAGAGCCTTGTTCATGAATGAGAGAACATTCCGGAGGGAAATGCGGAGAGGGGTGGTGATTGTTGATCCACTGGCACAGTCCAACGGTGTAGTGGTGGGTGTGATGACAGAAATATGGTTGGTGAGTTAGTCCCCAGCAAATGTGCTGGGCAGCAAGGTTGATCAGAAAGAAGGTTGGGGCAGTTATGATTCGATGGACACTTTGGAGAATGCCAGGATAGGCAAAGATGGTAGAGGTGGACATATTCAAGCTTGAGATGCTGACAGGAGGCTAGAGGCAGAGGAGCAGTGATGGGTTGGGATAAGAATTGGCAGGGGTGGGTGGGGGAGGCGTGGATGGGGGATGATGACAAAGAACCCAGGCAAGGTGGAAAGTTTGTTAAGTAATATTAAACAGAAACAAGAGCAAAATAGTTGATTTAGCTAGATTATAATATTTTATGAAATACACTATTTGTTTCAAAACAAAAGTCGCCAACTCATTCTGATAACTTGGATTTAACATGCGTAAGGAAAACCTTTTACGTGAGAAAGACAACAACAACGTGCTCAGCATGTACACAGTCCATGCGTCAGTAAAGAAGGGAATTAAACACAGGGCACATACAGCTAATTTACAGTCCTCTCTTTATCATCCTTTTATATACAGCAAAGGCAAAGAGCTACCATCACAATTAATCAAAACTGTCAATCAATAAGAGATATCAAAAGGCAATAGGGCAGAATGCTCTAGGCCGTTTGATAAAGTGCCACATAATAGGCTTGCCAGCAAAGTTGAAGACCTTGGAATAAAACTGCCCAGGTATGTCCTATCCACAAAAAGCAGGACAAATCCAATTCGGCTAATTACCACCCCATCAGTCTACTCTCAATCATCAGCAAAGTGATGGAAGATGTCGTCGACTGCTATCAAGTGGCACTTACTCACCAATAACCTGCTCACTGATGTTCATTTTGGCTTCCGCCGGGACCACTCAGCTCCAGACCTCATTACAGCCGTGGTCCAAACATGGACAAAAGAGCTGAATTCTAGGTGAGGTTGTAGTGACTACCCTTGACATCAAGGCAGCATTTGACCGAGTATGGCATCAAGGAGCCATAGTAAAACTGAAGTCATTGGGAATCAGGGGGAAAACTCCCCATTGGCTGGAGTCATACCTAGCAAAAAGGAAGAGGGTTGTGGTGGTTGGAAGTCAATCATCACAGCCCCAGAATAGCGCTGCAGGAGTTCCTCAGGGCAGTGTCCTAGGGCCAACCATATTCAGCTGGTTCATCAATGACCTTCCCTCCATCATAAAGGGCGCGGCAGTCGGAGGAGGAGGAGGCCATAGGAGCGGGAGCAGGAGACCGAGCTCCGGATAAACGGGCGCGGCAGTCGGAGGAAGCCACAGGAACGGGAGATCGAGGCCCAAATAAAAGGGAGCGGCAGTCGGAGGAGGCCACAGGAGAGGGAGCGGGAGATCGAAATCTAAATAAAAGGGCGCGGCAGTCAGAGGAGGAGGCCACAGGAGCGGGAGCGGGAGCGGGAGTGGGAGATTGAGGCCCAGATAAAAGGACATGGCAGTCGGAGGAGGCCACAGGAGCGGGAGTGGGAGATTGAGGCCCAGATAAAAGGACATGGCAGTCGGAGGAGGCCACAGGAGCGGGAGTGGGAGATTGAGGCCCAGATAAAAGGGCGTGGCAGTCAGAGGAGGCCACAGGTGAGGAAGCGGGAGATTGAGGCCCAGATAAAAGGGCGTGGCAGTCGGAGGAGCCCACAGGAGAGGGAGCGGGAGATTGAGGCCCAGATAAAAGGGCGTGGCAGTCGGAGGAGCCCACAGGAGAGGGAGCGGGAGATTGAGGCCCAGATAAAAGGGCGTGGCAGTCGGAGGAGCCCACAGGAGAGGGAGCGGGAGATTGAGGCCCAGATAAAAGGGCGTGGCAGTCGGGAGGAGGCCAACTGGTGCAGGAACAAAATGTTGAAAAAAAATCAAAATTGAAATATGACGTCACAGCCAAGCGGGTAAGTGATTGGCTGGTCAATTGGTGAGTATTTCTCTTTTTCTTTTCAGTAGGAAACCTTTGGCATTGTTGTAAGTAGAATCTGCCAGTAAATATATGTGATCTTTATTATCTAAGGAGGCAGTTAATTAAATCGGCTTTTTGCTCAGTAGCGGTTGGGTGTGTTGTGCTAAGGTTTAGAGTTTAGTTCTACTTGATAGTTGCGAGTGTAACTAGAGGGATGGCAGGGCAGCTCAGACCCGTGGATTGCACATCCTGTGGCATGTGGGACGTCCCGGATGCTTCGCATGGCCGGGACGACCATGTGTGCAGGAGGTGTCTCCAGCTGCACCAACTCGAGCTCTGTGTTTTGACGCTTGAATGGCAGCTGGGGTCACTACGGTGCATCCGCGAGGCTGAGAGCAACGTGGATAGCAGGTTTCTAGAGGTGGTCACCCCACAGCTTAAGAGTGTGCAGGCAGATAGGGTTTGGGTGGCCCCTGGACAGAAGAGGACTAGGCAGGTAGTGCAGCAAGTCCTGAGTCCATCTCGCTCTCCAACCGGTACTCTGTTCTGAGTACCGGTGTGGGCGATGATGGCTCTGGGAAGTGCAGCCAGAGGCCAAGTCCACGGCACCATGGGTGGCTCAGCTGCATGGCGGCGGGGAGGAGGAAAAAGAATGGAAGAGCTATAGTGGTAGGGGATTCAATAGTCAGGGGAGCAGACAGGCGTTTCTGCGGCCGCAAAGATAGTAATCTCCGGATTACTCCCAGTGCCACGAGCTAGTGAGTACAGAAATAGGAGGATAGAGCAGATGAATACGTGGCTGGAGAGATGGTGCAGGCAGGAGGGCTTTAGTTTCCTGAGGCATTGGGACTGCTTTTGGGGGAGGTTGGGACCTGCACAAACCGGACGGGTTGCACCTCAACAGGGACCAATATCCTCGCGGGGGGAGTTGCTAGTGCTGTTGGGGAGGGTTTAAAATAGCTTGGCAGGGGGATGGGAACCTGAAAATAGATTCAATAGGGAGGGAAGTAAAGCTGGAATTAAAAAGCAAAAATAAAGAAAGTGAGTTTAAAGGAGAGAGAAGCAAGAAAAATGGGTAAAAAAAACAAACTTAAAGGCACTTTGTCTAAATGCACGTAGCATTTGTAACAAAATAGATGAGTTGACGCCACAAATTGAGACACATGGGTATGATCTGATAACCATTACAGAGACGTGATTGCAAGGTGACCAGGACTGGGAATTAAATATTATGGGGGACTTGACAATCGGGAAGGACAGACAGAAAGGAAAAGGAGGTGGGGTAGCTCTATTGATAAAGGATGGAATCACTGCAATAGTAAGAAACAATATTGGCTCAAATGATAGGGATGTTGAAACAGTTTGGGTGGAGATAAGGAACAATAAGGGGAAAAAGTCACTGGCGGGCATCGTCTATAGGCCCCCGAACAGTAGCAACTCTGTTGGTCGGAGGAAATAGTGGGGGTTTGGAAAAAGGGAACAACAATAATCATGGGTGATTTTAACCTCCATATTGATTGGACAAATCAAATTGGTCAGGGTAGTCTTGAGGAGGAGTTCATAGAGTACGTGAGGGACGGGTTCCTTGAGCAGTATGTAACGGAACCAACCAGGGGGCAGGCTATCTTAGATCTGGTCCTGTGTAATGAGACAGGATTAATAAACAATCTCCGAGTAAAGGACCCCCTCGGAATGAGTGATCATAGCCTGATTGAATTTCAAATTCAGATGGAGGGTGAGAAAGTTGGATCTCTAACAGCGTACTAAGCTTAAATAAAGGAGATTATGAAGGTATGAGGGCAGAGTTGGGTAAAGTGGACTGGGAAAATAGATAAATTGTAGGACGGCTGATGAACAGTAGTGTACATTTAAGGAGATATTTCATAACTCTCAAGAAAAATATATTCCAGTGAGGAAAAAAGGGTGCAAGAGAAAAGATAGCCATCCGTGACTAAATAAAGAAATAAAGGACGGTATCCAATCAACAACAAGGGCACACAAAGTGGCCAAAACTCGTGGGAGGACAGAGACCGGGAAGCTTTTAAAAGCCAGCAAAGAATGACTAAAAAAACGATTAAGAAAGGGAAGATAGACTATTAAAGTAAGCTAGCACAAAATATACAAACAGATAGCAAGAGTTTCTATAGGTACATAAAAAGGAAAAGAATGGCTAAAGTAAATGTTGGTCCCTTAGAGGACGAGACCGGGGAATTAGTAATGGGGAACATGGAGATGGCAGAAACTCTGAACAAATATTTTGTATCAGTCTTTACGGTAGAGGACACTAACAATATTCCAACAGTGGATAGTCAAGGGGCTATAGGGGGAGAGGAACTTAACACAATCACAATCACTAAGGAGGTGGTACTCAGTAAAATAATGCGACTAAAGGCAGACAACTCTCCTGGACCTGCTGACGAAGATGGGAGGAAAAGCAATGTGTGAGGAGGCCACAAAAAAAACCTGCAAAAGGACATAGACAGGCCAAGTGAATGGGCAAAAATTTGGCAGATGGAGTATAATGTCGGAAAGTGTGAGGTCATGCACTTTGGTAGAAAAAAATCAAAGAGCAAGTTATTATTTAAATGAAGAAAGATTGCAAAGTGCTGCAGTACAGCGGGACCTGGGGGTACTTGTGCATGAAACATAAAAGGATAGTATGCAGGTACAGCAAGTGATCAGGAAGGCCAATGAATCTTGGCCTTTATTGCAAAGGGGATGGAGTATAAAAGACGGGAAGTCTTGCTACAGCTATACAGGGTATTGGTGAGGCCACACCTGGAATACTGCGTGCAGTTCTGGTTTCCATATTTACGAAAGGATATACTTGCTTTGGAGGCAGTTCACAGAAGGTTCACTAGGTTGATTCCGGAGATGAGGGGGTTGACTTATGAGGAAAGGTTGAGTAGGTTGGGCCTCTACTCATTGGAATTCAGAAGAATGAGAGGTGATCTTATCGAAACGAAAAAGATTATGAGGAGGCTTGATAAGGTGGATGCAAAGAGGATGTTTCCACTGACAGGGGAGACTAGAACTAGGGGGCATGGGCCACCCATTTAAAACTGAGGTGAGGAGAAATTTCTTCTCTGAGGGTTGTGGATTTGTGGAATTCGCTACCTCAGAGAGCTGTGGAAGCTGGGTCATTGAATAAATTTAAGACAGAAAGAGACAGTTTCTTAAATGATAACAGGATAAGGGGGGTTTTGGGGAGCTGGCAGGGAAGTGGAGCTGAGTCCATGATCAGATCAGCCATGGCGGAGCAGGCTTGAGGGGCCGTATGTCCTACTCCTGTTCCTATTACTTACGTTCTTATAAGATCAGAAGTGGGGGTGTTCGCTGATGGCTATACAATGTTCAGTGTCACTTGCAACTCATCAGATAATGAAGCAATGCAGCAAGACCTGGACGACATTCAATCTTGGGCTGATAAGTGGCAAGTAATATTTGCGAGACACCAAGTGCCAGGCAATGACTATCTCCAACAAGCGAGAGTCTAACCACCGTCCCTTGACATTCAATAGCATTACCATTGCTGAATCTTTCACCATCAATTCCTGGGGGTCACCATTGACCATAAACCTAACTGGACCAGCCACATAAATAATGTGGCAACAAATGCAGCTCAGAGACTGGGTATTCTCCAGCGAGTGTCTCACCTCCTGACTCCCCAAAGCCTTTCCACCATCTACAAGGCACAAGTCAGGAGTGTGATGGAATACTTTCTACTTTCCTGGATGAGTACAGCTCCAACTACACACAAGAAGCTCGACACCATCCAGGACAAAGCAGCCTGCTTGACTGGCACCTCATCCACCATCTTAAACATTTACTGACTCCACCACCGGTGTACCATGGCTGCAGTGTGTACCATCTACAAGATGCACTGCAGCAACTTGCCAAGGCTTTTTCGGCAGCACCTCTCAAACCTGCGACTTCTACCACCTAGAATTACCGGGGCAGTAGGTGCATGGGAACATCACCACCTCCAAGTTCCCCTCGAAGTCACACACCATCCTGGCTTGGACGTTTATCGCCATTCCTTCATCGTTGCTAGGTCAAAATCCTGGAAATCCCTTCCTAACAACATTGTGGGAGTACCTTAACTACACGGACTGCAACGGTTCAAGAAAGTGGCTCACCACTACCTTCTCGAGGGCAATTAGGAATGGGCAATAAATGCTGGCCATGCCAGCGACGCCCATATTCCATGAATGAATTTTTAAAAATGGACAGTGGCAGCATGAATACAAAATTGGCTAAGTGACAGGAAACAGAGTAGTGGTGAATGGTTGTTTTTCGGACTGGAGGAAAATATACAGTGGTGATCTCCAGGGGCCGGTGCTAGGACCACTGCTTTTCTTGATATATATTAATGACTTGGACTTGGGTGTATAGAGCACAATTTCAAAATTTGCAGACGACAAAACTTGGAAGCATAGTGAACAGTGAGAAGGATAGGTGATAGACTTCAAGGAGACATAGACAGGCTTGTGGAATGGGCGGACGCGTGACAGACAAAATTTAATGTGGAAAAATTTGAAGTGATACATTTTGGTAGGAAGAATGAGGAGAAGCAATATAAACTAACAGGTACAATTCTAAAGGGGGTGCATGAACAGAGAGACCTGGGGGTATATGTGTAAAAATCGTTGAAGGTGGCACAGCAGGTTGAGAAAGTGGTTAAAAACGCATACGGGATCCAGGGCTTCATAAAGAGGCATAAAGTACAAAAGCAAGGAAGTTATGATGAGACTTTATAGAACACTGGTCCTACCACAACTTGGGTATTGTGTCCAATTCTGGGCATCGCACTTTAGGAAGAATGCGAAGGCTTTAGAGAAGGTGCAGAAAAGGTTTACAAGAATGTTTCCATGGATGAGGGACTTCAGTTACTTGGATAGACTGGAGAAGCTGGGGTTGTTGTTCTTAGAGCAGAGAAGGTTGAGAGGAGATTTGACAGAGGTGTTCAAAATCATGAGAAAGAGTAGAGACAAACTGTTCCCATTGGCGGAAGGGTCGAGAACCAGAGGACACAGATTTAAGGTGATTAGCAGAAGAACTAAAGGCAACATGAGGAAAAACATTTTTACACAACGAGTGGTTAAAATCTGTAATGCACTGCCTGAAATGGTGGTGGAGGCAGATTGAACCGTAACTTTCAAAAGGGAATTGGATAAGGCCTGAAGGCAAAATATTTGCAGGGCTACAGGGAGAGGGCAGGAAAGTGGGATGAGCTGAAGTGCTCTTGCAGAGAGCCGGCACAGGCTTGAAGATCTGAATGATTCTATGCTGACAAGCAATTATCGCACTTTCAGGACAAAGCTCAGAGTTTTCCATGCAACATCCTGAAAGGACCATTGTCAAATGCATGGAAGGAAGCACAAGTCATTATTTCTTGGACCCAGATGGACTTTGTCTTACAAGACATTAAGCAATGCAAAAAACAAGTTTAGATAATTATCTTTGAAGTGTGTGCTAATATACCAGCTGGTTTTGAGTATTTATCATCTACCACTATCGGCATTTATCCCAGAAAGACAGAAAATACATTTTAAATATACGATCCGAAACAAGACAGATCTTCAGGTCTGGCAGTCAGCAGCTCTCCCATAGATTGCCCAAGTTGTAGTTCTTCATGAGCAGCCTGAAACAGGGAGTGTTGGCAGGCCTTTCAACCTTGTGGAGTTCCAGCATGAAACTTGACTGTGTTCTCATCTGATTACTACAGATTCACACTTTTCAATATTGATCACGAGAAAGCAAACAGGAGTTAGAACCCAAGTTGTATTTTTCATCCAGCCCAGGTGTGCTAAGGTGTACTGCTAATTTAGCACAAACTGTGAAAAGAGCACACAGACTTCCTCTACAATCCAGTAGTAATCGTAAATCCAAAGCATCTTAATGTCACAAACAAAATAGCTACAGAAAAAAGAGGAAGTAAAGTACTTGTACAAAAATATTTTTTTCTGGCTTCTTAAAATCAGAATTACAGCACAGAATAAAGTATTGAGTATTTTTTAAATAAAGTTAATCATTTGTGTGAAGCTCCATTTCAATGTGCCTTGCCATTTCCAGCCAGATTGAAAATGGAAACTAAAATAATTATGCATCTTACCAGGGGATAGTGAGAAATGCCAAGAGGAAAAACAATTTTTAAATCATTTTAGTACACATTTATACAAGCATAGTTTGGCTGGATAGAGTCATCAGAAACAGGTTGATTGGGGAATTTAGATTAGTTTGATGAAGCGAAAATGTATAGAAATATGGCCCTGAACATTAACAGTAGAATGAAAGGAAAATCAAGTGCTGTAATTAAAAGGAGCTAAATGATGCATTTAAAAAGAACACTCTTCCTTTAGTTTGGCCACTAACCAGCACCCAGATCAAGTGATGGGGCACCTGGGCAACATGTTCCCATGTTTCTGGCACTCCACAAGTAGCTGCTAGATTCACTTGGCAATATTTCTTCCCTATAAAAGGGAACACCAAGTCTCCTCTCCATCTCCAAAGATTTGACCAATCATGAAATGTGGGCGTCACTGGCAAGGTGAGACACTCGCCGCAGATTCATTATCATCATAGGCAGTCCCTCGAAGCGAGGATGACTTGCTTCCATGCCAAAAAGGGATGAGTTCACAAGTGTTTCAATGAAGGGCCTAATATTCCAGATCCCGAACTATACTGTGAAGGGTGGAAGATGCCTGTGCTTGGATTTTTTTAACGTGTGGTGGTCGTATTATCCAGCCTCTGACCTGCTCTTATAGCCACAGTATTTATGTGGCTGGTCCAGTTAAGTTTCTGGTCAATGATGAATCCCAGGATATTAATGGTGGGAGATTTGGCGATGGTAATGCCGTTGAATGTCAAGAAGCAGTGGTTAGACGCTTACTTGTTGGAGAGTCGTTGCCTGGCACTTGTGTGGCACAAATGTTACTTGCCACTTATCAGCCCAAGCCGTATTTTGTCCAGGTCTTGCTGCATGCGAGCATGGACTGCTTCATTAAATAAGGAGTTGTGAAGGGAACTGAACACTGCAATCATCAACAAACATTCCCACTTCTGACCTTATGATGGAGGGTCATTGATGAAGCAGCTGAAGATGATTGGGCCTAGGACACTGCCCTGAGGAACTCCTGCAGCAATGTCCAGGGGCTCAAATGATTGGCCTTCAACAACCACAACCATCTTCCTTTATGCTAGGGATGACTCCAGCCAGTGGAGTCTTTTCCAAAAAGGTTCCCTCTTTTCTGCTCTCTCTTTCTCCCTTTCCTCCTCCTGATGGTGTACACCAATGGCCTGCCAGGGCTTTCCTGTTGGTGAGGAAAAGCAGTGGCAAAGAAACTAGTTTCATGAGGCAACTTAATTTTGAGCTATTCACAGAGGAACAGGCAGGTAGGAATGGAGGTAAGCTGAAACAAGATTTCATGGACCTGCTTCGACTATTTCTGCCAGTTGGAGAATCTCCCTCGACAATCTTCCAATTTCCCATTTATACCGTAGAGCAGCTTCCATTTTTGGTAATTCTGCTTTCTGCAGGACTGGGATTCCCAGTCCTCTGGAAACCATTCTCTTATAGTGCTACTTTTACATTGCTCATGCCACCAGCAAGTAACATAAAAGTCTCAGTACTCAGCATGTGGAGGTGGTACTCAGTAAGATAATAGGACTAAAGGCAGATAAAACCCCTGGACCTGATGGCTTGCATCCTAGAGTCTTAAGAGAAGTAGCGGCAGGGACAGTGGGTGCACAGGTAGTAATTAACAAAATTCCTTGCATTCTGGGGAGGTCCCAGCAGATTGGAAAACTGCAAATATAACGTCCCTATTTAAAAAAGGAGGCAGACAAAAAGCGGGAAACTATAGACCAGTTAGCCTAAAATCTGTGGTTGGGAAAATGTTGGGAGTCCATTATTAAAGTAGCTGTAGCAGGACATTTGGAAAAGCATAATTCGGTCAGGCAGAGTCAGCATGGATTTATGAAAGGGAAGTCATGTTTGACAAATTTGCTGGAATTCTTTGAGGATGTAACAAACAGGGTGGATAAAGGGGAACCAGTGGATGTGGTGTATTTAGGCTTCCAGAAGGCATTTAACAAGGTGCCACATAAAAGATTACTGCACAAGATAAAAGTTCACGGAGTTGGGGGTAATATATTAGCATGGATAGAGGATTGGCTAACGAACAGAAAACAGAGGGTTGGGATAAATGGATCATTTTCGGGTTGGCAATCAGTAACTAGTGAGGTGCCGCAGGGATCAGTGCTGGGACGCCAACTATTTACAATCTATATCAACGACTTGGAAGAAGGGGCCCGAGTGCAACGTAGCCAAGTTTGCTGACGATACAAAGATGGGAGGAAAAGCAATGTGTGAGGACACAAAAAAATCTGCAAAGGGACATAGACAGGCTAAGTGAGTGGGCAAAAATTTGGCAGATAATGTTGGAAAGTGTGAGGTTATGAACTTTGGCAGGAAACAAATCAAAGAGCAAGTTATTATTTAAATGGATAAAGGTTGCAGAGTGCTGCAGTACAGTGGGACCTGAGGGTACTTGTGCATGAAACACAATATTAGTATGCAGGTACAGCAAGTGATCAGGAAGGCCAATGGAATCTTGGCCTTTATTGTAAAGGGGATAGAGTATAAAAGCAGAGAAGTCTTGCTACAGCTATACAGGGTATTGGTGAGGCCACACCTGGAATACTGCATGCAGTTTTGGTTTACATATTTACGAAAGGACATACTTGCTTTGGAGGCAGTTCAGAGAAGCTTCACTAGGTTGAGATGAAGGGGTTGAGCTATGAGGAAAGGTTGAGTAGGTTGGGCCTCTACTCATTGGAATTCAGAAGGTTGAGAGGTGATCTTATTGAAACGTATAAGATTATGAGGGGGCTTGATAAGGTGGATGCAAAGAGGATGTTTCCACTGACAGGGGAGACTAGAACTAGGGGGCATGATCTTAGAATAAGGGGCCACCCATTTAAAACTGAGATGAGGAGAAATTTCATTTCTCAGAGGGTTGTAAATCTGTGGAATTCGCTGTCTCAGAGAGCTTTGGATGCTAAGACATTGAATAAATTTAAGACAGAGATAGACATTTTCTTAACCGATAAGGGAATAAGTGGTTATGGGGAGCAGGCAGGGAAGTGGACCCGAGTCCATGATCGGATCAGCCAAGATCGTATTAAATGGCAGAGCAGACTCGAAGGGCCGTACGGCCTACACCTGCTCTTATTTCTTATGTTCTTATGTTCTCATGTTCTCACCCAGTTGGCGGCAGCATCATACTATAGCATGGACCTTTGACTTTATGCAGCGATCACTTGTATTTGAGTCAGCTGCGCTAATGTGGGAAAACAATGGGCTCAATTTTCCCCGATGCCGTTTTTTGGCGTATTTCAAGAGTTACGTTCGTTTTTTTTGGCCCCAACTACTCCAAAAAAAAAACTCAATGTTTCCCCATTCTAATTTTTGAAATTGGCACCACGCAGCCTGTCCTTTAGCT
Organism: Pristiophorus japonicus; assembly: GCF_044704955.1. Taxonomy (NCBI): domain Eukaryota; kingdom Metazoa; phylum Chordata; class Chondrichthyes; family Pristiophoridae; genus Pristiophorus; species Pristiophorus japonicus. The sequence continues at coordinate 104,779,059 of NC_091981.1, forward strand.
TTGGGGGGTGGTGCCTAATGTCTGCGCCAAAAAATGGATGCACCACCTTCTGCGCACGAGTGAAAAAAATTGTTTTTTTTACGTAACTGCTATGGGCGTGCATGCCCAGTACACCTCCTGGTCTGCATTCAGCCATTTTTAAAGAGCCAGTTGTGTGCGAGAACGTTAATTCTCAGTGGAAAAAAAAAAAAATCGGGGCTGCAATATGCAACGTGACTCAAGGACCAAGAATTTCTCAAGAGGAAATGGAGGCACTAGTTACTGTAATTGAGGCCAGATGGCACGAGCTGGACACCAGCAGAGGTCAAATAAAAGTTTCACCAAAAGAAATGAAGAAACACTGAAACCAACTTTCACAAGATTACTGTGCAATGGTGACCACCCCGAGGTCTGGAGGCCGTGCAAAAAGAAGTGGCAGGACCTTGGTCAAGTAGTTAATTTAAGTAATATTTTAATTTATTCACTGGAAATGCAATTGTAAATGTAACCATCTGTATGTCCCACCCAGCAGAAAAACACCCTCTGTAAAAAGTTATATTTTCATCTTTGCAGAGGAAGGTGGCACACAACAAACGAGAGAGAACTCAAACAGGAGGAGGCCTGCCAAATCTGCACCATTGACATACTTGGAAAAGAGGGTCGCTGCTTTGATGGGTCCTGCCTGGAGAAAAGCAACCACCACTGCACAAGTTGGGCCCACAATCTAGGGAGTGGGCAAGTCCTGCAAATTCCAGAGTCTGGCTTTGCTAAAAGTTAAGTACTGCGCGGGCTAGCCATGCTTTGGTTCATGAGGGTGTCTCCGTCAGTTACGCTTCACTTGATGCAATGAGCTATCATTCATCGTGGTCCTTCAAATGAGCCTGCTGCCTGCGCTGTGTGAGCCTAGTCATGCCACTCTGCCCCCTCCTCTGCTTCTAACCATTTGTCTGTTCTGTTATATTTTGCAGAATTTGAGGCCAACCCTGACGAGGCTGAAGCCAATTCAGAAGATTCCGATGCGGACGAGCCTGAAGAGAAGAACATCTTCCAATCTCACCTTCCAGTCCAAGAGCATGGGGGTGAGGTGGAGGGGCAGGGGGAGGATAAAGTCCCTACTGTTGTACTCTAGAGGAGATGCTTATGTCAGCCCCTTTCCTGAATGGTGCGAGTGTTAGGACATTTCATGGTTTCACACAGTCCGAGGCTGCGGCTTCCAGTGAGGTGCAGCAAGCCACACCCAGGGTCCCATCTTCCGAGGCTTAGGGTCCCAGTGGGATGCAGCGAGCCACACCCAGGGTGAGGAGGGGAAGGAGAATTCGACAGTGCTCTCCTGAGGCGCAGAATGTAACAGAGAATGTAACAGATGTGGTTCAGATGATGGCAATGAGTGGGGAGAGCATTGACCTTAAGCGATCACTCCTGGACACCATCAGTGGGGTGGTTGATGAGGTATCGGGACTGTCGGGAGAAGTAACAACACTCTCGTGAGAAATGGGAGCATTTTCCGGGCACATGAGGGAGGGAATGTTGCAGGTAGTTGAGACGCTGTCGGGGCACATGAGGGAGGGAATGTCGAAGGTAGCTGCTGCAATAAGGGAACACGCCCAGACCCCGCGGCCATTGACGTAATCAACTGCCACTCCAATCCCCAGATCCAAGTCTGAAGAGGCCCAAGCCAGGCCTTCCACATTACCGCCTGCCCACACCCCCCAATCAAAAAGTGCGCAATACCAGAGAGGCTCGAAAAAATAAGCTTGGTTCCAACCCAAGCAACACTGCGCCACCGCCTGCAGGCCGGGGTGGAGTAACCAAGACCAAGCTCAGTAGGCGATCGTAGAATAAGATGGAGGAGAGATGGGTGCAGCCTTTCTTTGCTGTTGCTGTTGTTGAAAATACCTGCCCTCCTGTATGGCTTAGAGACATGGACCATGTACAGCAGACACCTCAAGTTGCTGGAGAAATATCACCAATGATATATCTGCAAGATCCTATAAATCCCCTGGGAGGACAGGCGCACCAACATCAGCGTCCTCATCCAGGCTAACATCCCTAGCATTGAAGCAGTGACCACACTCGATCAGCTCCGCTAGGGCAGGCCACATAGTTCGCATGCCAGACACGACTCCCAAAGCAAGTGCTCTACTCGGAGCTCCATCTCGGCAAATGAGCCAAAGGCGGGCAGCGGAAGCGCTACAAGGACACCCTCAAAGCCTCCCTGATAAAGTGCGACATCCCCACTGACACTTGGGAGTCCCTGGCCCAAGACCACCTTAAGTAGAGGAAGTGCATCCTAGAGGACGCTAAGCACCTCGAGTCTCAACGCCGAGTGCATGCAGAAATCAAGCGCAGGCAGCGAAAGAGCATGCGGCAAACCAGTTCCACCCACCCCTTTCCTCAACGACTATCTGTCCCACCTGTGACAGAGTCTGTGGCTCTCATATTGGACTGTTCAGCCACCAAAGAACTCATTTCAGGAGTGAAAGCAGGTCTTCCTCGATTCTGAGGGACTGCCTATGATGATGATATTATTATTGTTGTTACTGTTGTAACTGTTCTCAAATTAAAAGTTTTTGTAAGTGATGTAAATGTAAAAGTTTAAAAGTTTGTAAGTGATTTTAACTAAAAACTTTAAAGTTTGATACAAGAATATTTTTATTAAAGTTAAGTACAAACAAGTGTTAAACTTTGAAGAAAATATATTTGAAATTATAACTGAATCATTTCCATTATTTGTTCCATTAACACAGCACAACATTACAGAACAGGTCCAAACAGTAGACATGGTCCATTTGGAATAGTTGCCGCTGAGCCTTCAGGCAGCAAAGCGTTCATGGATGAGCAGCTGGCGCAAGGATCGAGCAATCGTTAAAGGGGCATGGCGGCCCGCACATCTCCGCCATTGTGCTCCGGGTTCAGGTAGTTGTGTGGCTTCCTCGTCCCCCTCCTCGACATCTGCATCTTCCTGCTCATCATCAGCCACTCTCATCTCAGGTGGGTCTTCTACAACCAGCAGCTGCTGCCTCATGATGGCTAAGTTGTGCAGCATGCAGCAGACAACAGTGAACTGACTGACAATCACAGAGGAGCATTGCAAGTAGCCTCCAGAATGGTCCAGGCATCGGAAACGCTGTTCCAAGATGCCAATGGTCCTCTCTATTATGCTGTGTGTTGCAATGTGCGACATGTTGTTTTCCCGATCAACTTCTGTCTGGGTCATGCGTAGGGGTGTCAGGAGCCAGGTGGCGAGGCCGTACCCTTTGTCTCCTAGCAGCCAGCTCTGCACTTCTGGCTGCTGCTGAAACATGGCTGATATAGCGCTCTCCCGTAGGATTAACGCATCATGGGTGCTCCCGGGGTATCCCGTATCAACTGCCATGATGCGATGCATGTCGTCACAGAATGGAAGCCTTTTCTGTTCCTGCACATCTCAGAATCCTCCGAAGGTGCTCGCAAGGCAATGTGGATACAATCAATGCAGCCCTGTACCTTTGGGAAGCCAGCAATCCTGGAAAGTCCGCAGCCCTGTCACACATTGCCTGGCGGTCATAGGGAACTTTATAAGAACATAAGAACATAAGAAATAGGAGCAGTAGTAGTCCATTTGTCCACTCCAGCCTGCTCTACCATTCAATAAGATCATGGCTAATTTGATCATGGACTCAGCTCCACTTCCCTGCCCGCTCCCCATAACCCTTCACTCCCTTATCGCTCAAAAATCTGTCGATCTCCGCCTTAAATATATTCAATTACCCAGCCTCTACAGCTCTCTGGGGCAGAGAATTCCATAGATTTACAACCCTGTGAGAAGAAATTTCTCCTCATCTCAGTTTTAAATGGGCGGCCCCTTATTCTAAAACTATGTCCCCTAGTTTTAGTTTCCCCTTGGAGTGGAAATATCCTCTCTGCATCCACCTTGTCAAGCCCCCTCATTATCTTATATGTTTCGATAAGATCACCTCTCATTCTTCTGAACTCCAATGTGTAAAGATCCAACCTACCTCATGAGTCAATCGCCTCATCTTCGGAATCAACCTAGTGAACCTTCTCTGAACAGCCTCCAACGCAAGTATATCCTTCCTTAAAGACAGAGACGAAAACTGTACGCAGTACTCCAGGTGTGGCCTCACCAATACCCTGTACAGTTGTAGCAGGATTTCTCTGCTTTTATACTCCATCCCCTTTGCAATAAAGGCTAACATTCCATTTGCCTTCCTGATTACTTGCTGTACCTGCATACTAACTTTGTGTTTCATGTACAAGGACCCCCAGGTTCCTCTGTACTGCAGCACTTTGCAATTTTTCTCCATTTAAATTATAATTTGCTATTCTATTATTACTGCCAAAGTGGATAACCTTACATTTTCCCGCATTATACTCCACCTGCCAAATTTTTGCCCACTCACTTAACCTGTCTATATTCCTTTACAGATTTTGTGTGTCCTCCTCACAATTTGCCTCCAGTGTCCCTGACTACGATGTGTGCAGGAAGTGTGTCTAGCTGCAGCTCCTGACAGACCGCATTGCGGCATGGACTCACTCTAGAGCATCCGAGATGCTGAGGATGTTGTGAATAGCACGTTTAATGAGTTGGTCACACCGCAGGTAAAGGTTGGTCAGGCAGATAGGGAATGGGTGACCATCAGGCAGAACAGTGAAAGGAAGATAGTGCAGGGGACCCCTGCGGTCATCTCCCTCCAAAACAGATACAACGTTTTGGGTACTGTTGAGGGAGATGACTCATCAGGGGAAGGCAGCAGCAGCCAAGTTCATGGCACCATGGGTGGATTCTGCTGCACAGGAGGGCAGGAGAAAGAGTGGGAGCGTTATAGTGGTAGGGGATTTTATTGTAAGGGGAATAGGCATTTCTGCCGCCACAATCGAGACTCCAGGATGGTATATTGCCTCCCTGGGGCAAGGGTCAAGGATGTCTCGGAGCGGCTGCAGGGCATTTTGGAGCGGGAGGGCCAGTTGTCGTGGTGCATATAGGTACCAACAATATAGGTAAAAAACGGGATGAGGTCCTACAAGCAGAAGTTAGGGAGTTAGGAATTAAATTAAAAAGTAGGACCTCAAAAGGTAGTAATCTCAGGATTGCTACCAGTGCCACGTGCTAGTCAAGAGTAGAAATAGCGGGATAGTTGAGATAAATACGTGGCTTGAGGAACGGTGCAAGAGGGAGGGATTCAAATTCCTGGGGCATTGGAACCGGTCCTGGGGGAGGTGGGACCAGTACAAACCGGACAGTCTGCACCTGGGCAGGACCGGAACCAATGTCCTCGGGGAAGTGTTTGCTAGTGCTGTTGGGGAGGGTTTAAACTAATATGGCAGGGGGATGGGAATCTTTGCAGGGAGACAGATGGAAGTAAAATAGGGGCAGAAGCGAAAGGTAGACAGGAGATCAGGAAAGGTGGAGGGCAGAGAAATCAAAGGCAAAAATCAAGAAGGACCACATTACAACATAATTCCAAAAGGACAAAGATTGCTAAAAAAAAAACAAGCCTGAAGGCTCTGTCTCTGAATGCGAGGAGCATTCGTAATAAGGTGGATGAATTAACTGCGCAGATAGCTGTTAACGGATATGATGTAATTGGGATTACGGACCATGGCTCCAGGGTGACTAAGACTGGGAACTCAACATCCAGGGGTATTCAATATTCAGGAAGGATAGACAGAAAGGAAAAGAAGGTGGGGTAGCGTTGCTGGTTAAATAGGAGATTAACGCAATAGTAAGGAAGGACATTAGCTTGGATGATGTGGAATCTGTATGGGTAGAGCTGCGGAATACCAAAGGGCAGAAAATGCTAGTGGGAGTTGTGCACAGACCACCAAACAGTAGTAGTGAGGTTGGGGATGGCATCAAACAGAAAATTAGGGATGCATGTAATAAAGGTACTGCAGTTATCATGGGTGACTTTAATCTACATATAGATTGGGCTAACCAAACTGGTAGCAATACAGTGGAGGAGGATTTCCTGGAGTGTATAAGGAATGGTTTTCTAGACCAATATGTCGAGGAACCAACTAGAGAGCAGGCCATCTTAGACTGGGTCTTGTGTAATGAGAGAGGATTAATTGGTAATCTTGTTGCGCGAGGCCCCTTGGGGAAGAGTGACCATAATATGGGTAGAATTCTTCAATAAGATGGAGAGTGACACAGTTAATTCAGAGACTAGGGCCCTGAACTTAAAGAAAGGTAACTTCGATGGTACGAGACGTGAATTGGCTAGGATAGACTGGCGAATGATACTTAAAGGCTTGACGGTGGATAGGCAATGGCAGACATTTAAAGATCACATGGATGAACTTCAACAATTGTACATCCCTGTCTGGCATAAAAATAAAACGGAGAAGGTGGCTCAACTGTGGCTAACAAGGGAAATTAGGGATAGTGTTAAATCCAAGGAAGAGGCATATAAATTGGCCAGAAAAAGCAGCAAACCTGAGAACTGGGCGAAATTTAGAATTCAGCAGAGGAGGACAAAGGGTTTAATTAGGAGGGGGAAAATAGAGTATGAGAGTAAGCTTGCAGGGAACATAAAAACTGACTGTAAAAGCTTTTATAGATATGTGAAGAGAAACCGATTAGTGAAGACAAATGTAGGTCCCTTGCAGTCAGAATCAGGTGAATTTATAATGGGGAACAGAGAAATGGCAGACCAATTGAACAAATACTTTGGTTCAATCTTCATTAAGGAAGACACAAATAACCTTCTGGAAATACTAGGGGACGAGAAGGAGGAACTGAAGGAAATCTTTATTAGTCAGGAAATTGTGATAGGGAAATTGATGGGATTGAAGGCCGATAAATCCCCGGGGCCTGATAGTCTACATCCCAGAGTAATTAAGGAAGTGGCCCTAGAAATAGTGGACGCATTGGTGGTCATGTTCCAACATTATATAGACTCTGGATCAGTTCCTATGGATTGGAGGGTAGCTAATGTAACCCCATTTTTTAAAAAAGGGAGAGAGAGCGAAAACAGGGAATTATAGACCAGTTAGCCTGACATCGGTAGTGGGGAAAAGGTTGGAATCAAATATTAAATACGTAATAGCAGCGCATTTGGAAAGCAGTGATAGGATCGGTCCAAGTCAGCATGGATTTGTGAAAGGGAAATCATGCTTGACAAATCTTCTAGAATTTTTTGAGGATGTAACTAGCAGAGTGGACAAGGGAGTACCAGTGGATGTGGTGTATTTGGACTTTCAAAAGGGTTTTAACAAGGTCCCACACAAGAGATTAGTGTGCAAAATTAAAGCACATGGTATTGGGGGTAATGTCTTGACGTGGATAGAGAACTGGTTGACAGACATGAAGCAAAGAGTAGGAATAAACGGATCCTTTTCAGAATGGCAGACAGTGATTAGTGGGGGTACCGCAAGGTTCAGTGCTGGAACCCCAGCTATTTACAATATACATTAATGATTTAGACGATGGAATTGAATGTAATATCTCCAAGTTTGCAGATGACACTAAGTTGGGTGGCAGTGTGAACTGTGAGGAGGATGCGAAGAGGCTGCAGGGTGACTTGAACCGGTTAGGTGAGTGGGCAAATGTATGGCAGATGCAGTATAATGTGGATAAATGTGAGGTTATCCATTTTGGTGGCAAAAACAGGGAGGCAGAATATTATCGGAATGGTGACAGATTAGGAAAAGGGGAGGTGCAACGAGACCTGGGTGTCATGGTACATCAGTCATTGAAAGTTGGCATGCAGGTGAAGAAGGCAAATGGCATGTTGGCCTTCATAGCTAGGGGATTTGAGTATAGCAGCAGGGAGGTCTTACTGCAGTTGTACAGGGCCTTGGTAATGCCTCACCTGGAATATAGTGTTAGTTTTGGTCTCCTAATCTGAGGAAGGACGTTCTTGCTATTGAGGGAGTGCAGTGAAGGTTCATCAGACTGATTCCTGGGATGGCAAGACTGACATATGAGAAGAGACTGGATCGACTGTATTCACTGGAGTTTGGAAGAATGAGAGGGGATCTCATAGAAACATATAAAATTCTGACGGGATTGGACAGGTTAGATGCAGGAAGAATGTTCCCAATGTTGGGGAAGTCCAGAACCAGGGGTTACAGTCTAAGGATAAGGGGTAAGGCATTTAGGACCGAGATGAGGAGAAACTTCTTCACTCAGAGAATTGTGAACCTGTGGAATTTTCTACCACAGAAAGTTGTTGAGGCCAGTTTATTAGATATATTCAAAAGGGAGTTAGATGTGGTCCTTACGGCTAAAGGGATCAAGGGGCATGGAGAGAAAGCAGGAATGGGATACTGAAGTTGAATGATCAGCCATGATCATATTGAATGGTGGTACAGCTCGAAGGGCCTACTCCTGCACCTATTTTCTATGTTTCCATGTTTCTAGGATCTTAAAAGAAGTCGTTGCAGAAATAGTGGATGCATTGGTTGTAATCTACCACAATTCCCTGGATTCTGGGGCGGTCCCAGCGGATTGGAAAACCGTAAATGTAATGCCGCTATTTTAAAAAGGAGGCAGATAGAAAGCAGGAAACTATAGACCAGTTAGCCTAATATTGGTCATTGGGAAAATGCTGGAGTCCATTATTAAGGAAGCAGTAGCAGAACATTTGGAAAAGCATAATTCAAGCAAGCTGAGCCAGCATGGTTTTATGAAAGGGAAATCATGTTTGACAAATTTGTTGAAGTTCTTTGAGGATGTAGCGAGCAGGGTGGATAAGGGGGAAACCAATGGATGTGGTGTATTTGGACTTCCAGAAGACATTCGATAAGGTGCCACATAAAAGATTACTGCACAAGATAAAAGTTCACGGGGTTGTGGGTAATATATTAGCATGGATAGAGGACTGGCTAACTAACAGAAAACAGAGAGTCGGGGTAAATGGGTCATTTTCCGGTTGGCAAACAGCAACTAATGGGGTGCCGCAGGGATCGGTGCTGGGGCCTCAACTACTTACAATCTACTTTAATAACTTGGATGAAGGGACCGAGTGTAATGTAGCCAAGATGTAAAATCCGTCTGGGTGGAACTAAAAAACAAAGGGCAGAAAACATTGGTGGGAGTAGTTTATAGGTCCCCTAACAATAGTTGTAGTGCTGGATAGAATATAAACCAGGAAATAAGAAGTGCATGTAACAAGGGTAATAAAATAATCACGTGGAATTTTAATCTTCATTTAGACTGGGCAAAACAAATTTGCAGTAATAGTGTCGAGTACGAGTTCATGGAATGTATTCAAGATAGTTTTCTCGATCTGTATGTGGATGAACCAACTCGGGAAGTGTATTTTTAGATCAACTATTGTGCAATGAGAAAGGGTTAATTAGGAACCTTGTAGTAATTTAGTTAAATCCGAAACTAGGGGCTTAAATTTGAACAAAGCAAATTAGGTAGGTAGGAGGAGTGAGTTGAATAAGGTAGATTGAGAAACTAGATTAAAAGATATGTAGGGAGATAACGAATGGCACACATTTAAAGAATTAACTCATAATTCACAACAAATATACAATTCCGTAAGGAATAAAAATTAGGGCTCATGGGATTGGGGGGGCAATATAAGATCAGAAATTGGAGCAGGAGTAGGCCATACTGCCCCTCGAGCCTGCTCCGTAATTTAATACGATCATGGCTCATCCAATCATGGACTCAGATCCACTTCCCTGCCCACTCCCCATAACTCCTTATTCCCTTATCGGCTAAGAAGCTGTATATCTCTGTTTTAAATTTATTCAATGTCTCAGCTTCCACAGCTCTCTGTGGCAGCAAATTTCACAGATTTACAACCCTCAGAGAAGAAATTCCTCATCTCAGTTTTAAATGGGCGGCCCCTTATTCTAAGATTATGTCCCCTAGTTCTAGTCTCCCCTATCAGTGGAAACATCCTCTCGGCATCCACCTTGTCAAGCCCCCTCATAATCTTATACGTTTCGATAAGATCATCTCTCATTCTTCTGAATTCCAATGAGTAGAGGCCCAACCTACTCAACCTTCCCTCCTAAGTTAACCCCCTCATCCCCGGAATCAACCGAGTGAACCTTCTCTGAACTGCTTCCAAAGCAAGTATATCCTTTCTTAAATATGGAATCCAAAACTGTACGCAGTATTCCAGGTGTGGCCTTACCAATACCCTGCATAACTGTAGCAAGACTTCCCTGCTTTTATACTCCATCCCCTTTGCAATAAAGGCCAAGATTCCATTAGCCTTCCTGATCACTTGCTGTACCTGCATACTAACCTTTTGTGTTTCATGCACAAGTACCCCCAGGTCCCTCTGTATTGTAGCACTTTGCAATTTTTCTCCATTTAAATAATAACTTGCTGATTTTTTTTCTGCCAAAGTTCATGATCTCACACTTTCGAACATTATATTCCATCTACCAAATTTTTGTCCATTCACTTAGGCTATGCCCTTTTGCAGAATTTTTGTGTCCTCCTCACACATTGCTTTTCCTCCCATCTTTGTATATATTAGCATGGACTAAGGATTGGTTAAGAGACAGAAAACAGAGTAGGAATTAATGGACCATTTTCGAGTTATAACTAGTGGGGTATCACAAGGATCAGTGCTTGGGCCTCAGCTATTTACAATCTATAACAATGACTTAGATGAGGGGACTGACTGTAATGTATCCAAGCTTGCTGACGACAGAAAGTTAGGTGGAAAAGTAAGCTGTGAGGAGGACGCAAAGAGCCAGCAAAGGGATAGAGAGGTTACATGAGTGGGCAAGAACATGTAATGTGGAAAAGTGTGAAGTTATGCACTTTTAAAATGTTGAGATTGGGAAATGTTGGTAGTCAGAAGACCTGGGTGTCCTTGCACACAAATCACTGAAAGTTAACATGCAGGTACAGCAAGGATTAGAGTACAAGAGTAAAGAAGTCATACTACAATTATACAGGGCCTAGGTGAAACCACACCTGGAGTACTGTATACAGTTTTAGCCTCCTTACCCAAGGAAGTATATACTTGCTTTAGAGCGAGTGCAACAAAGGTTAACTGGACTGATTCCTGGGATGAGGGGATTGTCCGATGAGGAGAGATCCGGTAGACTAGGCCTATATTCCCTAGAGTTTAGAAGAATGAGGTGATCTCATTGAAACATATAACATTCTTAAAGGGCTTGACAGGGTAGATGCCGGGAGGATGCTTCCCCTGGCTGGGGAGTCTAGAACTCGGGGGTCATAGTTTCAGAATGAGGATGGGCCATTTAAGATTGACATGAGGAGAAATTTCTTCACTCAGAGGATTGTGAATCTTTGGAATTCTCTACCCCAAAGGGCTACGGATGCTCAGTCGTTAAGTAGATTCAATACAGAGATCAAATGATTTTTGAATACTAAGAGAATTGAGGAATATGAGGCGAGTGCGGGAAGGTGGAGTGGAGGTAAAAGATTAGCCATGATCTTATTGAATGGCAGAGCAGGCTTGAAGGGCTAAACAGTCTCCTCCTGCTCCTATGTTCTTCTGACAGCAGCACACAGGATGCCCCAAGATCCAGGTTGCAATATACAAACAGCTTATGTTGCGCGGAGGATTTTAAGGCACTGGCTGCAATTGGTAAACAGCTGCACGAGAAACATTGTCCATGTGCTGCTATATAAAAGTTGCAGCACAACTTTAAATTCTGACTGAAGGCATGTCCTGATGTTGAAGGATGGTTAATAAAAGGTATGTGTGGTGTGAGCATTCAGACCACCTGCAGCCAGAATACTTGGCTTCCTGCGGCATCCAATGTTGTCAGTTTCAGACCTTTATGACCATCAGTGGTTTACATGGCCTCCAGAGCAGCTTCTGAAAACCATCTCCTGAAGGCTACAAGACAATGATATACAGGGGGTCAAGCAGTTACATGGGAGTTTAAAAAAAAAGGCATACAAGCCAACACTGAGGAAAGTCAAGTTAAAAATGGGTTCAGCAATACAAAGATTTCTGGTCACACATATTAACAGTGCGAGAGCTGCGGCCTCCATTCCCACATTACAACAGTGACTACACTTCAAAAGTATTTCATTGGCTGTAAAGTGCTTTTAGACGTCCAGGGTTCGTGAAAGGCACTATATAAATGCAAGTCTTTCTTTCATTCAAGGGAAGTTTCTTTCCTGTACCACACCACTGGTAGCAAATATAAATAGTTGCTATTGGTGGCTTTAGATGCCACATGCTGCAATTTGAACACCCAGTCAACTTGTAGAGGTTGGTAATGTAGTCACATTGCTGGTCTGCAGAGACTTTCCATTGACAACAGTGAACATCCATGAGTTTTAGACAAGCTTGTTATAAACACATTTTTGTCAGTGTTGGAAATCTGTCTCAACAAAAACCAGGATTCCAGGGCACCAGGAGTTGACACAACAGAACTGCTTCCAGTTAATGCAGTTCCCTACAATATAAACCAGCCATAAGCTGTTCTTGCACTACTGGACTACATCTTATTAGAGATGCACAATTCTTCCCCTGTTGGCTGCACTGCACAGTGTAAATCAATCACTTGCCTGAGTCAGAAGGTTGTGGGTTCAAGTCCCACTCCAGAGACTCGAGCACATAAATCTAGGCTGACACTCCAGTGCAGTGCTGAGGCAGTGCTGCACTGTCGAAGGTGCCGTCTTTGAGATGAGACATTAAACCAGGGAGCAGACTATCTTAGATCTGGACAGGATTAATAAACGATCTCCGAGAAAAGGATCCTCTAGGAATGAGTGACCATAGCATAGTTGAATTTCAAATTAAGTTGGAGGGTGAGAAAGTTGGAGGGTGAGAACATTGGATCTCAAACCAGTGTCCTAAGCTTAAATAAAGGAGACTACAAAGGTATGAGGGCAGAGTTGGCTAAAGCGGACTGGGAAAATAGATTAAAGTGTGGGACAGTTGATGAGCAGTGGCAGACAGTGAAGGAGATATTTCATAACTCTCAACAAAAATATATTCCAATGAGCAGGAAAGACTGCAAGAGGAGGAATAACCATCCGTCGCTAACTAAGGAAATAAGGGATGGTATCAAATTGAAAACAAGAGCATACAAAGTGACAAGACCAGTGGGAGGCCAAAGGATTGGGAAACTTTTAAAAGCCAGCAAAGAACGAACATAAAAATAAGAGAAAAGATAGATTATGAAAGTAAACTAGCATGAAATATAAAAACGGATAGTAAGAGTTTCTACAGGTACATAAAAAGGAAAAGAGTGGCTAAAGTAATGTTGGTCCCCTGGAGGATAAGACTGGGGAATTAATAATGGGGAACAGGGAAATGGCAGAGACTTTGAACAAATATTTTGTATCGGTCTTCATAGTTGAAGACACTAAAAACATCCCAATAGTGGATAACCAAGGGGCTATAGGGAGGGAGGAACTTAATACAATCACTATCACTAATGAAGTAGTACTCGGTAAAATAATGGGACTAAAGGCGGACAAGTCCCCTGGACCTGATGGCTTGCATCCTCGGTCTTAAAGGAAATGGCTGCAGAGATAGTGGATGCATTGGTTGTAATCTACCAAAATTGCCTGGATTCTGGGGAGGTCCCAGCGGATTGGAAAAACGCAAATGTTAATGCCCCTATTTAAAAAAGGAGGCAGACAGAAAGCATGGAACTATAGACCAGTTAGCCTAACATCTGTCGTTGGGGAAAATGCTGGAGTCCATTATTAAGGAAGCAGTAGCAGGACATTTGGAAAAGCATAATTCAATCAAGCAGAGTCAGCATGATTTTTATGAAAAGGAAATCATGTTTGACAAATTTGCTGGAGTTCTTTGAGGATGTAACGAACAGGGTGGATAAGGGGGAAACCAGTGGAATGTGGTGTATTTGGATTTCTAGAAGGCATTTGATAAAAAGTGCCACATAAAAGGTTGCTGCACAAGATAAAGGTTCACGGGGTTGGGAATAATGAGGCCAAGTTTCAGCCTGAGTTGCTCCTGTTTTTTTGGAGCAACTGGTTCAGGATGGAGTATCTTAGAAATTGCAATTCTCGGCATTTAGTTTGCTCCAGTTCTAGTCAGTTAGAACAGTTTCAGTTTGGAACGGATTTTTTTTCCAAGGGGGCGTGTCCGGCCACTTACGCCCGTTTTGAAAGTTTAGGCAATGAAAACTTACTCCAAGCTAACTTAGAATGGAGTAAGTGTAGATTTTTGTACACTCAGAAAAACCTTGCCTACACTTAGAAAATCAGGCGTAGGTTACAAATCAGGCGTGGGGAACAGGGGGGAGGGAGGGGAGTTTACAAACATTACACACTTCAGTTTTACAAATAAAGAGCCATCATCAATAATAAATGATAAATACATCAATAAATCAACCAATAAATCAATCCAAAAAAATTAATAAAAAATGTAAAAAATGTTATCAATAAATAAAAAAAATTCTACTCACCGACTGCAGCACCGGGAGCCCTCCAACAGCGTGCTGGGATGGGGCCCCTCCCAGTGTGTCTCTCTCTCTGTCTGTCTGTGTGTCTCTCTCACTGTCTGTCAGTGTCAGTGTCTCTCTCTCTCTGTCTATCAGTGTCTATGTATTTCTGACAGTGAGGGAAGGGGCGGGGGGGGAGGAGGAGAGGGAGGGGGCGGGTCGTCGGAGCGGGAGCTGGGGGCGGGGGGTCGTCGGAGCGGGAGCTGGGGTTCGTCGGAGCGGGAGCTGGGTTGGGGGGTGGGGGGTTGAGAGATTCAGCTGAACAGGGGAGGAAGCTGGGGCCAGAGCAGGAGCTGGACGAGGGAGGTGCAGCCTGATCCTCACAGCCCCAGTGAGGCCATCCGGCCAGGGCTAGGGGCTGCGTGCTTCAGGCCCCTCCCACACAGTTTCGGGCATCTGGAGCTACTGCACATGCACGCCCACTGTAGCATGCCTGTGCAGAGGTCCCGGCACTGATTTCAGCGCAGGAACCTGGCTCCGCCCCCCCACAACTCGTGCTGCGCTGCGCCGAGCTCCAAAGGATCTGCAGGGAGCCGGAGAAGCTGCAGGTATTTTTTAGGCGCACTTTCGGGCGCGAAAAACGGGCGTCCAGGTCGGGGCTGCGCCATTCTAGGCGTGGCCCGAAACTTGGGCCCAATATATTAGCATGGATAGAGGATTGGCTAACTAACAGAAAACAGAGAGTCGAGATAAATGGGTCATTTTCCGGTTGGCAAACAGTGACTAGTGGGATGCCGCAGGGATCGGTGCTGGGTCCTCAACTATTTACAATCTGTATTAATGACTTGGATGAAGGGACCGAGTGTAATGTAGCCACGTTTGCTGATGATGCAAACGTGGGTGGGAAAGCAAATTGTGAGGACACAAAAAATCCACAAAGGGATATAGACAGGTATGTGGGCAAAAATTTGGCAGATGGAATATAATGTAGGAAAGTGTGAGGTTATCCACTTCAGCAGAAAAAAAATAGATAAGCAAATTATAATTTAAATGGAGAAAAATTGCAAAGTGCTGCAGTACAGTGGAACCTGTGGATCCTTGTGCATGAAACACAAAAAGTTAGTATGCAGGTACAGCAAGTAACCAGGAAGGCAAATGGAATGTTGGCCTTTATTGCAAGGGGGATGGAGTATAAAAGCAGAGAAGTCCTGCTACAGCTGTACAGGGTATTGGTGAGGCCATACCTAGAGTACTGTGTACAGTTTTAGTCTCCGTATTTAAGGAAAGATATACTTGCATTGTAGGCTGTTCAGAGAAGGTTCACTAGGTTGATTCCAGAGATGAGGGGATGACTTATGAAGATAGGTTGAGTAGGTTGGGCCTATTTTCCTTGGAGTTCAGAAGAATGAGTGGTGATCTTATCAAAACATAAGATAATCAGGGGGCTCGACAAGGTGGATGCAAAACAGATATTTCCACTCATGGGGGAATCTAGAACTAGGGCGCATAGTTTCAGAATAAGGGGTCGCCCGTTTAAAACTGAGATGAGGAGGAATTTCTTCTCTTCGAGGGTTGTAAATCTGTGGAATTCTCTGCCCCAGAGAGCTGTGAAGGCTGGGTCCATGATCAGATCAGCCATGATCTTATTGAATGGCGGAGCAGGCTCGAGGGGCCAAATGGCCTACACCTGCTCCTATTTCTTATGTTCTTATGTTCTTATGTTCTTATACCGAGACCCCGTCTGCTCTCTCAAGTGGATGTAAAAGATCCCATGGCACTATTTCGAAGAGGAGCAGCGGAGTTATCCCCAGTGTCCTGGCCAATATTTAACCCTTAATCAACATAACAAACAAAATAGATTATCTGGTCATTATCACATTGCTATTTGTGGGAGCTTGCTATGCGCAAATTGGCTGCCACGTTTCCCACATTACAACAGTGACTCCACTCCAAAAGTACTTCATTGTAAAGTGCTTGGGGATGTCCGGGGGTTACGAAAGGCACTATAATAATGCAAGTCTTTCTTTTACCTGCAGTAAAGCAGTAAGTGTCATGGAACCACATTGGGTCATGACTGCCAGTTTAATCAAGCTTTGTGAAGTCAGTGGACTATTTGGACTCTGGGTCTAATTACCAGTGGAACCAGCAGGGCTCGCAGGGTGTAAAAGGAGAGAGCAATGCAGAGATCACTTACCCGAAATAGGATCAAAATTCCTATAAAAAGTGGAAATGACATGTTAACATATACGTGCTAGGCAAACGCAACTGAGAGCAGCTAGAACAGACAGCAAATGCACCAGTCTGATTGTGATAATGCAAAGCAATAAGCCAGAGTACAGGAGGCAAAGAAAGCATGACAGCAAGATCACAGATACAAATGCGAGTGAACAATCTGAAGTGGGGCAATTACAGGTCACAGCAATCAGACAAGGGGATCACAATTTTCCCAAGAAGCAAAGAACCCAAGAATTGTTGCAATTTTGTACATGGAGGCTCAATGACTGCAATAGCTTATAAAATAGCAGATGAGGATAGCTCCAAAACACTACTTAATTTTGAACAGCTATATCCATTGGGTCAATCAATAAGTTAAAATCTTAAAAACTACCTGTAAGCAAATACACTACTGCACTAAGAAATAATGTAATGCAATGCTGGAAATCAATTCACAGGACTTTCAATACATTCTAATCCAGGAAGATGCACCATTTTCATAGTTGCTTATGTACACATATGTAAATAAATTAATAGGAAAAATCACCTCTTAATGGGCCCAAGTTTCAACTGGATTTGCTCCTTTTTTTTGGAGCAACTAGTTTTTTTTTGGAGTATCCTCGAAATTGCAATTCTCCACATTTAGGGCTAGATTTTCCCCAAGCAGTTTTGTCGGCGCACTGACCTCAAGCGCGCCGACTTTGCGTGCAGGAAACAGCGTCAGGAAAAACTCGCCCCATGCTGGCCGCTGTGTACAGTCCCCGGAGTCGTGGCGTGGCGTCGATGGTGAAGTGGGGGGCGGAGCCAAACGCCCGCACTGAAAACAGTGCCGGCATCTTTGCGCACGCGCAGTGTTGCCGGCCCCGATGTGCGCGCATGCGCAGTAGAGAGAGGAAACTTGGCACTATGCAATTTTTAAAGAGCATCGCAGCCCCGACGAAAAGCACAGCAGCTTCTCCCATCGCTAGGCAGGCTTTCCCCACCCCCCCCACCCTGCCGCGATGAAACACGCAGATCCAGCAGCAGCAACTTCTCCGGTGAGTCTTCCCTCCCCTATCCCAGGCCGAATGGCCTCGCACACACAGGCCTGCCCGCTGCCTTTCCCAGGCGGACTTTAAAGATAAGGTAGGATTTACTTCTTTTTTTATTGTATTTTAATGGTTTGAGCTTTTCCTTAATGTTTGCTGCTTGGTTGTTGAGGTCCTCTCCAGTTCCCTTCCCTCCCCTATTCCTATCCTAATGTCTGCTGAATGTGCGCTACTTTTCCTTAACTGACCGCAAGGTTTTTCAGAGCTGGCCACATATGCGGACCTAAGTGGATTTGGAGTAAGTTTTAGCTGGCCAAAGTGGCATAAATGGCCAAAACTGGCGTAAGTGTCTGGGAACGCCACCTTTTGAAAAAAAAAACTGATCTAAAAAAAAAAATCGTACCTAACTGACTTACTCTGGAGAAAATTTTGGGGGGAAAATGGCATTTTCTAACTTATGGCAGAAAAAAACAACTTACTCCAAAAAAATTGATGCAAGTCATGGCCAATGTTGGGCCCTTAGTTTGCTCCAGTTCTAGTGAGTTAGCTTAATTTCATTTTAGTTCATTTTTTTTTTCCAAAAGGAGGCGTGTCCAGCCACTTACACCTGTTTTGCAAGTTTGAACTGCGAAAAGTTACTCCAAACCAAATTAGAACGGAGTAGGTGTTCACTTTTGTACACCAGGAAAAACCTTGTGTAGAGTTAAGAAATCAGCGCAGCTAGCCAGAGATTGGGGGGGCGGGGGGAGGGAAGGGAAGAGAGAGCACTAAACACCTTCCCTTTTAAAAATAAAGAATCATCAACAATAATAAATGATAAATCAATCAATAAATCAAAAAATCAAAAAGAATTAAAAAAATCAATAAATCAATAAATAAAAGTCCCTAATTCACCTGCTGCAGCATGCAACGCCTATCCATTCGGCCAGGAGCTGGAAATTGTTCAACCGGCAGCAAAGAAAATCACGCAGCAGCATATCTTCGGCCATTTGGCCAGAGGCGGGAAATCGATCACTCAGCAGCTCACTAAAGCACGCAGCAGCATAGCTTCGGCCGTTCGGCCAGGAGCGGGAAAGCGCTCACCCAGCCAATGTTTCTGTGCCATTGCGCATGTACACACGCTCTAACGTGCATGCGCAACGCTGCCGGTACACAGACACGCTGGGCCCTAGCCCCACCCGTGCCGGCTGTGTAGACACAGCACGTCGATAGCTCCGCCCCCCGCAGCTCAAGCTGCGCTGCGCCGACTGGAATGGAGGCCTGCAGACAGTTCAGAATAGCGAGGTACTTTTAAGGCACACTTTTAATTCTAAAAATTAGGCACAAGGCTCGGAGGTGTGCCGTTCTAATGAACAGTTCAAACTTGGGCCCAATATCTGACTTGCTCCTTTAGAGCTCAATTTCCCCGTTCATTTGCGGCATTTTTTTGGCACGCGCTGTTTTTTTGGGCGTATTTATTTTTTTCCAAATTTCCCCCTGCGATCTGCGTCGGCGTAACTGACTTAGTTACGATTTTTCTAGGCCAGTTTTTTTTTAAAGTCATGTCTGTTCTGGTTTTTTTCAATTGTTTGCAGTTTGGCCAACATTTTTTTCTCTTCGGTCGGCAGATCTGGCCACTCCCGAAAACCTCCTGGTGAGTTAAGAAAATCAACGCACATTCACAAATCTACGCTGAAAGACGCCATTGTTTTTAAAAATTTAAGATTTTGGAGTCAAGAACATTCAAAATCAATAATAAAGTTCAACTTTTTTTTACCTGTCAATTGGAAGTGTAAATTTGTTGGATTTCAGAAGTTCTCTCATTTTTTTTCCCCACTCATTCACACGCCACCGCCGAACGTGTTGAGGCAAGGCTGGAGGGTCGTAGGTTTGGCCGGCAGAATCAACCCGTGCCCGGGCCACAGCAGCTCAGGGCTCGGCAACAAAACAAGCCGTGTGGGGGGGGTGGGGTGGGGAGGGGAGGAGAGGAGAGAACACGAGGTGCCAAGTTAAAGGGGAGGGGGAGGAGAGAGGAAAAGTCACAAAACTCCAATTAGTAAAGGGTGTGGTCCATCTATACAGACCTTGGGGACAGAGAAAACTGTGAACCTGTCCTGCCTGCCTGCTTTCCTGCCGTGTTGAGCTTCTTTCAAATGTTAAATCTAAGTATAGGGGCAATACTGACAATGCCATACCTTCTGCATCATGGTGCTACGTAGGAGACAACTGATTTGACATCATCGCATGAAGAACATAGAGCCCGTAGGGTGTTGGGCAGGAGGCCTTACCCACCTCAGGTATAATCGAGACAGGCATTCGTAACTCCACCTGAGTGATGCAGATTGTGTCAGAAGGCTGTGTTTCCGCAAAGAAGTTGTAAGTGAGATTTGTGAGTTGGTCAAAATAGACCTGCAACCAAGAAGCATCAGGAGGACTGCTTTGTCAGTTGAAGCGAAGGTTACAGCTGCACTTTCATTCTATGCCTCCGGATCGTTTCAAGCTACAATGGGGATGTGCACATTATCTCTCAACATGCAACACATGTCTCCATTCGCCAGGTCACAGCTGCACTGTATGCATGTAGGAATGACTTCATAAAGTTCCTCGTGACTGCGCAAGCAACCCATGATAGGGCTGTGGACTTATCCAGGATTGCTGGCTTCCCAAATGTCCAGGGCTGCAATGATTGTACCCACATCGCCTCATGAGCACCTTTGGAGGATTCCGAGATGTACAGCAACAGAAAAGGCTTCCACTTCATTAATGTGCAGCTCGTGTGTGACGACATGCATCACATCATGGCAGTTGATGCAAGATACCCTGGCAGCACCTATGATGCTTTCATCCTACGCGACAGCATTATATCTGCCATGTTTCAGCAGCAGCAGCCAGAAGGGCAGAGCTAGCTACTGGGAGACAAAGGGTACGGCCTCGCCACCTGGCTCATGACACCCCTACGTGACAGAAGCTGACCGTCAATATAACATGTCGCACACTACGACTCACAGCATCATTGAGAGGACCACTGGCATATTGAAACAGCGTTTCCGATGCCTGAACCATCCCGGAGGCTACTTGCTGTACTCCCCTGAGATTGTCGGTCAATTCACTGTTGAGTGCTGCATGACTTAGCCATCATGAGGCAGCATCTTCATCACATGATAGTGGAAGATACGAGGTGGAGGTGGAGGTGGAGGAGGTGCAAATGCCTGAGGCCAGAGCACAACGGCAGAGGAGGGCAGGCCATCTTGCCCCTTTAACGATTGCTCAAGCCTTGCACCAGCAGCTCATCCGTGAACGCTTTACTGATGCCGGAGGGCTCAGTGTCAACTATTCCACATGGACATGTTTACCATTTGGAACTGTTCCATAATGTTATGTTAATGGAACATGATTTAGTTTTAATCTAACATATATTTTATTCAAAAGTTTACAATGTACTTAACTTTAATAAAATTATTCTTGTATCAAACTTTACTTTAAGATCACTCTTTACATAAGAACATAAGAAATAGGAGCAGGAGTAGGCCATTTGGCCCCTTGAGACTGCTCCGCCATTCAATAAGATCATAGCTGATCTGATCATGGACTCAGCTCCACTTCCCCGCCTGCTCCCCATAACCCTTTATTCCCTTATCACTCAAAAATCTGTCTATCTCCACCTTAAATATATTCAATGACCCAGCCTCCACAGCTCTCTGGAGCAGAGAATTCCATAGATTTACAACCCTCAGAGAAGAAATTCCTCCTCATCTCAGTTTTAAATGAGCGGCCCCTTATTCTAAGACTATGTCCCCTAGTTTTAGTTTCCCCTAGGAGTGGAAATATCCTCTCTGCATCCACCTTGTCGAGCCTCCTCATTAGATTATAAGTTTCAATAAGATCACGTCTCATTCTTCTGTACTCCAATGTGTATAGACCCAACCTATCCTCATAAGTCAACCCCCTCATCTCCGGAAGCAACCTAATGAACCTTCTCTGAACAGCCTCCAATGCAAGTATATCCTTTCTTAAATACGGAGACCAAAACTGTGAGCAGTACTCCAGATGTGGCCTCACCAATATCCTGCACAGTTGTAGCAGGACTTCTTTGCTCTTATACTCCATCTCCCTTGCAATAAAGGCCAACATTCCATTTGCTTTCCTGATTACTTGCTGTACCTGAATACTAACTTTTTGTTTTTCACGCACAAGGACCCCCAGGTCTTGCTGTACTGCAGCACTTAAAAACTTTAAGATCACATATAAACTTGTAAATTTAGATAACTTTCAAAAAAACTTTTAACAACAATAACAACAACAATAGCAGCAGCAAAGAAAGGCTGCATCCATCTCTCCTCCCCCTTATTCTAAGAACGCCTGCTGCGCTTGGTCTTGGACACGCCACCATCCCCGTCTGTGTTTCCGGGCTTGGTACCGAGCTTATTCTTTCTAACACCTTGGGTACTGCGCACCTCTTGAGGGGGCGGGGAGGGTCGGTGTCAGGCGGCAAGTTGAAGGGCCCAGCTTTGGGCTCTTCAGAGACTGGTGTGGAGATTGGAGTGGGAGTGACAGTTAATTCTGTCAATGGGCTTGGGGTCTGGCCATGTTCCCTTATTGCAGCAGCTAACTCCAACATGCCGTCCCTCATGAGCCCTGACAGTGTCAATGACCTGCAACAGTCCCTCCCTCATGTTGAGCAAAACTGACTGAACTACCTGCGGCATTCCCTCGCTCATGGTCAGTGACGTGGTTTGCACTACCTCTGACATTCCCTCCCTCATGGCTACTATTCCCTCACTGATGTCCCTGGATATTGTTCCCATTTCTCGTGTCATTGCTGTTACTTCTCCCGGCAGTCCCGCTACCTCATCACTCACCCCACTGATGGCGTCCAGGAGTGATTGAGTGCATAGAGAATTGACCTTACCCAATGACATCATCAGAACCACATCTGTTAGAGCCTGCACCTCAGGAGAGCGTGGTCGTGCTCTCTTTCCCCTCCTCCCCACGGGTGTGCCTCGCTGCACCCCACCACTGGGACCTGCAACCTCGGAAGGTGAGGCCCTGGGTGTGCCTCGCTGCACCACACCACTGGGACCTGCAACCTTGGAAGGTGTGAAACCATGGAAGGGGCTGTCACCTCCATGAGCGGCACCTCTTCCAAAGTCAGTACAACAGTGGGAGCTTCATCCCCTCCTCCTCACCCCCATGTTCTTGGTCCGGAGGGTTGGATTGAAAGATGTTGTCCTCCTCAGGCTCGTCCTCATCTGAATCTTCATCTGCATTGTCAGCGTTGGCCTCAAGTTCTGCAAAAGATAACAGAACAATCAAATGGTTAGCAGCAGAGGAGGGGGCAGGGTGGGTGTCATGAGTAGGCTCACACATCATGGCCAAGCAGCAGGCTGATTTGAAGGACCATGATGAATTTGCAGGACTTACCCTCTCCCTCCCTAGTTTGTGCAGTACAGATTGCTTTTTTCCAGGTAGGGCCCATCAAAGCAGCGACCCTCTCTTCCAAGGGTGTCAGTGCGTGCAGATTTGGCGGGCCTCCTCCTGTTCGATTTCTTTCCCTTTTGTTGTGGGACAATTTCTTCTGCAAAGATGAAAATGCAACTTTTTAGAGAGGGTGTCTTTCTGCTGGGTGGGACATACACAAGCTGGTCAGATTTACAATTGCAATTTCATTGAATAAATGAAAATATTACTTACACTAACTACCTGACCAAAGGTCCTGTCACTTCTTTTTACACTGGCCTCCAGATCTCATGGTGGTCACCATTGCACAGTAATCTTCTGCAACATAGTTCCAGCGTTTCTTCATTTCTTTGGGTGGAACTTTTATGTGACCTCTGCTGGTGTCCAGCTCCTGCCATCTGTTCTCAATCACACTAACTAGTGCCTCCACTTCTTCCTGTAAGAAATTCTTGGTACCTGCACCACGTTACATCTTGTATTGCTCCAGCTGCGATTTTTCCAATGTTCTCACACAACACTCCTTCTCATACACACACAACTGGCTCTTTAAAAACAGCCGAGTGCCAAATCCAAGCTGTACTGAGCATGCGCGTCCATTGGAACGTCAAAAATGTAACTTTTTTTCCGCATATGCGCAGGTGTGGCTTCGTTTTTCGGCGCAGACAGCCGGCTCCACCCCGAGGCGGCTGGACATGCTGCATGGTGCCAAATTCTAGCAAATTATTTTTGCCGCATTTCTGGCCTAGAAAAATGGGCGTAACTTCTGGCAATACGCCAGAAAACGGGCTTGAGGAAAATTGAACCCTTAATCATTTCTTCAAAACTATCTTCTTTAAGTCTATTTCTTTCCATCTCGACTCTATTTTTTCTCCCCTTGTCCAGTCTCTTCCCACCTACATTTGCAACTCTTCCGCGCTCTCCGCCACCAACAGATTACAGTTTCCTGGCCCCGTCTCCTTTTCACTATGGACATCCAATCCCTCTACACCTCCATCCCCCACCAGGACGGCCTGAGGGTGCTCAGTTTCTTCCTTGAACAGAGGCCCAACCATCACCACCACCCCTCCTCCGCCTGGCTGAACATGTTTTCACATTGAACAACTTCTCCTTTGACTCCATTCACTTCCTCCAAATTAAAGGTGTTGCTATGGGAACCTACATGGGCCCTAGCTGTGCCTGCCTTTTCGTGGGATATGTGGAATATTCTTTGTTCCAGTCCTACTCATGTTCCCTCCCTCACCTCTTTTTCCAGTACATTGGTGACGATATTGGTGCCGATTCCTGTTCTCGCCCAGAACTAGAAAATTTCATTCATATTTCTTCCAATTTCCACCCTTCCCTCTTCTTCACATGCCCTTCCCTTCCTCAACTTCTCGGTCTCTATTTCTGGGGATAGGCTATCAACAAATATCTACTATAAGCCCACTGACTCCCACAGCTACCTGTGTTACAGGAAGTGGGGTGGGAGGAAGTGTAAGGACTCTATTCCATTCTCCCAGTTTCTCAGTCTCCATTGCATCCGTTCTGACAATGCCATTTTCCATACTAGTGCTGCCGATATATCTTCCCTTTTCCTCAACTGAAGATTCCCCTCTACCGTGGTTGGCATGGCCTTCGACCATTTCCCGTCCCATTTCCTGCACTTCTGCTCTCACCCCTTCCCCTCCTTCCCAGAACCACAACAAAGTTCCCCTTGTCCTCATCTTTCACCCCTCCAACGTCTACATTCAACGGATCATTCTCTGCCATTTCCGCCACCTCCAGCGTGATCCCAGCACCAAACACATCTTCCCCTCCCCTCCCCTTTCAGCATTCCGAAGGACCGCTTGCTCCACGACACCCTGGTCCACTCTGCAATCATCCCCAACAGCCTCACCCCTCCCCACGGCACCTTCCCGTGCAAGCGCAGGAGATGCCCTTTTACCTCCTCCCTTCCCAACATCCAGGGCCCCAAACACTCCTTCCAGATGAAAGAGCAATTTACTTATACTTCTTGCAATTTAGTATACTGCATTCGATGCTCATGATGCGGTCTCCTCTATGTTGGGGAGACCAAACGCAGATTGGGTGACCGCTTTGTGGAACACCCCCGTTCAGTCCGTAAGGGTGACCCCGAGCTTTCAGTCGTGTCGTCTGTCAGTGTAATTCTCCACTCCACTCCCACTCTGATCTCTCCGTCCTCGGCCTCCTACACTGTTCCAATGAAGCTCAAGGAACAGCACCTCATCTTTCGATTAGGCACTTTACAGCCTTCTGGACTCAACAATCGAGTTCAACAATTTCAGAGCATAACTTCTGCCCCTATTTTTTCAGGCGGTAGCTGGTGATGATTCTGCCATCCCCATTTGCAACATTTAATCTCTCCTGCCTTCCACCCCATGACAGATCTTCCCTTTTGTTCTTTCCCCCCTCCCCCTTTCCCTGCCTCTGCACCTGCTTAACATCTGTTACATCTCAAATTTTTCCAGTTTTGACAAAGGGTCTCAGACCTGAAACGTTAACTCTTTCTCTCACCACGGATGCTGCCTGGCCTGCTGAGTGTTTCCAGAAATTTCTGTTTTTGTTTCAAATTTCAGCATCCGTAGTATTTTGCTATTGTGCTTTAAGTCTATGTCCAGTTTATATCATCTAGAACTAAATGAGATTCTCCAATGGTGTTTCACTAAAATTTCCCATCATAGCACTGGGATTTAAAATAAAATGGGGACAAAATCAACAAGCAGCTCAAATTCTTTCATAACATGCCCAGCAGGCAATAAAATTCAGGGCCGCATGCTGAAGCAAGATTCTTGAATCTATTGTCTGGTCAATTAATTCTCTACAAGAAACTTACTTTGCTCATAAAGGACACACGTTGAACTCTTCCCCAATACCATTGCCGTAGGGTTTAAAGTAATCAGAGTTAGGTTTGTGTTTGACTAGTATCTCTTCTAAAAGCTCTCAAATCCCTGAACAGGTTTGGCTACAATGCCATCTGCTGGTACTATATACATTGGAGTATTAACTCCAATCTCGCTCAAAGGATTATCTTTACACAGTTACATCTGTGCATTTATCTCATTCCTGTACAAAAGCAAATATATTCCAACATTTACTCACACTATATTAATTTCATATCAAGAAAGTAACCCATTCTTTCCCAGGAACTCAAAAATTTATAACTTCTCACCTCCCTCAGTCTCATTATCCACAATCGGCAGATATTTAAATTCCAAACCTGGAGTCATCTAATTATTACTTCGTGATCTTTCTTCGTCTTCAGTCTTGGTGTGCTCACTACAGGCCTTGACCTTCAACTTGGTTTATCAATGTTTTTAAAAAAATACTACGTTTCAACTAGGCTGACAGCTGAACTAAACGGAAGAACTCAAAAAAGAGTTTATGTATTTTAATTAACTTTAAAAAATGATGTAAATCAGATACAAATTATTATACAAATTCTACAGAAATATGAAGTACAGCACACAGATATGCCAAAAGTTGTGTTAACAATGCCACTGTACATACAGACTGGGCTTTATTTGTTATGGTTAATGATACTCAAGTTTCCTTCAAAACATTCAGCACAGTTATGTGCAGCAACACTCCAAATTAGGGAGGGAACTGGAGCACTCGGTGAGTGTGGCTTGTTTCAGGTGGCCACACACATGTTTAATGTACTTACCAAATATAATTTTCCTTCCCAAAGTGGGTAGTGGGAGAGAAGAGAACAAGGGAAAGGAGAAACACGAAAGGTTGACTTCCACTGGTAACTTGATGGGGCAATTTCAATGCACATCTTGACAGGCATGCAGTGTCAACTCCAGCGAACCCAGCACTATTCCAGTTGTACAGGTCTCGATATAGACAGATATGAAAACCCCAGTACAACATAACCATTATTCACTAAAATTCCACACCATAACCTTTTCAAGTTTGGATACATTCTTTAAAAAATGGAGTCTGAATACTAAAATGTAAAATTATACAAACTGACGAGTGACTAGTTTCTGCAACACTTATTGCCTGCAATTTATTCCCTTACTGAAGAATCTTATATAAGGATATGGAATATTCTGAAATCCAGCTATTATTACAATACGCAAGAATATACAGTTCCTGTCTTCTTTGTTTAAGGGGTGAAAATGTGGCATCAAAACAATATTAAGTCACATACACGCCATTAAAAAAAATGCTCAAAGGAAGGTTTAAAAAAGCATACTTGAGGTCCAAATAAAATTGCATTACACTTATAAAATTCTTTTAATTTTAGTTAGCTTTTTTTGGAAATTAATATTAAGTATGCCATATTCCTAATTAGTGCAGTCATTGATGTTCTCTTCATTTTAAAATACTCAAGCGCATAAGCGATGTGGGAACACACAGAAGAAGTGTTGCACGCTGAATTTCTGTTGGTCGAAATTCAATACTACATCTGTTTTTTCCAGTAACAAATCTGGTGCCGAGTTAGCCAAACCTAGCAGAGAATGCTACAACTAGCCTCAGCACCCAGCGGGGTAACTACTGTTCACGCTCTCCACTGAGTCCAACTGGAAAAGACACATGGAGCCTCATCAAAGGAAAAGATAGGACTGAACTCAGTTGTGATGCTACCCAAAGTTGAATAGCCTGCCAACAACCACTAGAACACGTGAAGAATGGCTACTTGAGCAAGATACCAGAAGGCTACTGACAAGACCATGGGACTATACCTCAGCACAACACAATACTGTCAGGAAAGCAGGGGAGAATATTTTCTGAAATAAATCAGATTTTTATGATATTTATCCCTCACGGCTAAGTCTAGTTACTCATGGAGTGTGTCTGGAATATTGGTTGAGCAGCTAATATATTCTCAAAATAATTTTGTTTGAACAAAGTTGCAGTTTTGAAGGAGCACAGACTAAGTATTCAGCATTTTCACATAATTCCACGTAATCTTAAGCTACCGTAGCACTCCGAAATCAGGGAGACACAGTAAATAGGATGTGTGGGACTGCTGACTCCTGCTGAAATGTGCACATATGTGGAAGTTAAGTGAAGTCAGGATTGGGTTCAATTGTGATGCCCTGCATGACCAAATAGCTTGTTGACACTGACTGTCTGGACTCTCACTTGAAAAAGGGCCACTTGAGAAAGGGAAGCCAGTGCCTGTGGAACTGTATCCTAACATGAGTCAGCACCTTCAGAAGAAGTGAACAGATTAAGAAAAAGATAATGGGTGAAGGAGGAGAGGAGGGAGGAGAAAGAACAGAACTGAACAAACTTAATCTGACAGTATCTCACAGCTCAGCAACCTTTTACCACAGGGAAGAGGCAAGGCACACAATCCTGACTTGTTCATATAATGCCGTTCCTTCACTGCCACTGGATCAAAATTCTGCAAATCCCTACCTAACACCATTGTGGAAGCACCATTACTAAGGCCCAAGTGGCTCAAGAAGCTAGCCCATCACCACCTTCTATGGGGAACTAGGGATGAGCAATAAATACTGCCTTGTTGGCGTCACACATCCGGAGAACAACTTAAAAAAATACTGCCACGAATACATAGAACAGTGACTATTCTGCATAAATGAAGACATCAACTCGCTTTCTTGCAACCAGTTGGTTGAAAATCCCAAGTGTATCCACATTGAACTGTTTACTTAGTAACTGCCTGGAGACTACCAAACTGATTACAACAGTTTCAGATATATTATTTTCAGAATCTGGTCGATCACTTGATGACATTCATTACATTTTAGTTTCATGATTCCAACTAAGATATAAATAAATGCACATTGTGGAGAAAGAATAAGATGAAATTGATTGTTAAAACTAATATGGTCAAATGAAGCTTGAACTAATTTAATTCATTTTTGTTTCGACATTATTGAATGTTCGTTTGATTTCTGTAAAATACTTCACTATCAGGGTCATGAGAAAAGTACAAAGTGTGCCAATTCAGTTTAAAACTTCAATGGGCTGGTGAATCATACTGAAAAGTATATTCACAGCTGTGACGATAGTGACTGCCTCTTAATACGTCTGTCAACAAAGAGTCAGAATTCAAACCCTCCAAACAAGGGCACTTTGGTAAAATGGTTTGGAAATTAACGTACGTGTATCATTATTAATGGTTAAGGCAGAGCTTTCAACTCAATTTACCCTAAGTCATAAAGAAAGTAGCCTGCAGGAGTTTCCAAGTTCTGTCAGAGATTTACATCTACAAATCTCAACTCCAGACCAGGCGCCAGCTGATAAACAAACAATCTAAATCAAGGGCCACACGATCCCCATATCCTAAATTTTATGGTCTTGGAGAGGTAATTTACAGCCCAGCTTCATTTTCCACTAAGCCCTAAGTTGAGTAAAGCTGTCATTAACTCAAGTTAGAAGCCTCTAAAGTAATCTCAGCATTTGATGTGTACAATACCAGACATCTCTTTAAATCAATGACAGATTGATACAATTATGTGTTTGTCTACTAGCTTCTATCATATTATAAAAGGCAATCATTAGAATGAACTGATTTTGGCACTGAAGTAAATAGGTACCATTTGAACTTCCTAAACGCCATTTAAAAGCAATTCAACATATAAAGGCATGATAAAATACAAATGCTTCCCGTACAGAAGTTACTGTTTTGCCAAAAAATAATATTTCCAGCTTATCATGAGGCCAACTTACAATTTTAAAAAAATTATTAAAATATATTTGCAACCCATTACTATCCTTGCTGACGAAACCATAACTAGCTGCACCTGATAGTAGATTGGAGCTGTCCCCGCTCTAAAACAGGAATTGGTGTGGAGGGTTCTTAGTTTTTGCCAAAAAGAACATCAGCTTTCCCTAGTTAACATAACAAACATATGGTGGCTAGTAACTGCCAATACCTGTAAATGGAAGCCAAAGAGAGGCGAATGTCATGCCTCAGCATCTTTCAACTAGGATGTTTTAAATTATTTGCTCTTTTCCTCATTTGCATGATCTATTAACCTGTACATAGTATCCTCTAAACAATAACAATTCAAGGATCAGGAGGCACACATTAATAAAATAATTAATTGGTTCTCATGGGTAGAAGTTATCTTTAGTTTTTTCATATATAGATTTACCACAGAAACATTTAATGTACAAAGCACGTACATTAAATTACACGCAAAAAAAAGTTAAATGCATGCAAACTTTAAAAGAGTTACATCAGTAGTAACACCAGACAGTAAGAAGTAACTGATTCCAGTTGTGCTATCAAAACAATGTTGCAGGACTAAGAAACACTTGCCAGGATTTTACATTTTTGGCAAAGAACACATTTTAAAAAATAAATAAAAATGGTCTTTTACTTAAAGTCACAATATCTGGAAAATCAGTAATGCAGTGGATTAGAACACTGCCCTTTCACCTCAAAGCTGGGTTTGAATCAAGCTTAAAATCTCCTAGCTCCCAGATGGCTCAGCAGGAAAATATACTGGATGATGTGGTACTGAGTCATTTAGACCAGGAAAGTTCAATCACTAATCTGTACTGATTTAGTTGATCACAGCCAGGATTACATTCAGGGTGCTACAACTGGTCATGGAGTCTCTAGACTGGAAGGATAAAAAAAGGCTAGAAAATTACCTAGCAAGTGTGAGCGAGAGAAACAACAGAATTAGCGGAATGCGATGCTCTTGGTCGTGGAATAAGGCTGCTGTCCCTCGCTGTCTAGACTCAAAAATATAAAGAATAGCCTCTTGAGCAAGGTCCCAGCAGGCTTCTGATACCCAGTTAATCATAGCCCAGCTTCAGGGGAAACTGGGGTGGGGAAACAAAAACAAATTAGGTCAATTATTGAGGACTATTTACAAGATTTAGTAATACAATTACCCTATCAATCAAAGTGTGCTGTTAGATAACCCAAGACAATAGGTGCAATCGCTTCGGAAAAGAAAATGCCAATGAAGTGTTTTGTTAATTGAAGCCTTTTGGGGGGGGGGGGGGGGGGATATTTTTCTAGTGTTTTGATTAATTACCTTTGAGATGGTTCTTGGACAGTCATTATGCTGGCAGGTGACTTCCCGATACAGGATAAAGTCTAATCAGTCATTTTTGTTTTAGAATGGTTACAGCACAGGAGACCATTCAGCCCGTCGAGCCCGTGCCGGCTCTAAGCGAGAGTACTTCAGCTGGTCCCACTCCCCCGCTCTTTCACCGTAGCCCTGCAATTTTTTCCCTTCAGGTACATATCCAATTCCGTTTTGAAAGCCATGATTGAATCTGCAGTGCATTCCAGATCCTAACCACTCGCTGCGTAAAAAGGTTTTCCCTCATGTCACCTTTGGTTCTTATGTCAATCACCTTAAATCTGTATCCTCTGGTTCTTGACCCTTCCGCCAATGGGAACAGTTTCTCTCTATCTACTCTGTCCTGACCCCTCATGATCTTGAACACCTGTCAAATCTCCTCTCAGCTTTCTCTACTCTAAGAAGAACAATCCCAGCTTCTCCAGTCTATCCACGAAACTGAAGTTCTTCATCCCTGGAACCATTCTTGTCAATCTTTTCTGCACCCTCTCTAAAGACCCTCACATCCTTCCTAAAGTGCAGTGCCCAGAATTTACAATACCCCAGTTGAAACCAAACCCGTGTTTTATATAGGTTCATCATAATTTCCTTGCTATTGTACTCTGTGCATCTATTTAAGAAGCCCAGGATCCTGTATGCTTTTTTAACCACTTTCTCGGCCTGCCCTGCCACCTTCAACAATTTGTGCACATACTCCCCCAGGTTTCTCTGGTCATAAGCCCTCTTTAGAATTCTACCCTTTGGTTTATATTGCATCTCCTTTTCTTCCCACCAAAATGCATCACTTTGCACTTTTCTGCGTTAAACTTAGTGTGTCGCATGTCCGCCCATTCTGCCAGCCTGTCCATGTCCTCTTGAAGTCTCTCACTATCCTCCTCACTGTTCACTATACTTCCATCCTCCTCACTGTTCACTACACTTCCAAGTTTTGTGTCATCTGAAATTGTGCCCTGTACACCCAAGTCATTAATATATATCAACAAAAGCAGTGGTCCTAGTACCGACTCCTGGGGAACACCACTGTATACCTTAATTCAGTTCAAAAAACAACCGTTCACTACTACTCTCTTTCCTGCCACTTAGCCAATTTCGGATCCATGCTGCCACTGTCCCTTTTATTCCATCAACTTCAACTTTGCGGGCAAGCCTATTATGTGGCACTTTATCCAATGCCTTTTGGAAGTCCATGTACACCACATCAACCATCTCTGGTACCTTATCAAAAAAGTAATCTAATTAGTTAAATGCGATTTGTCTTTAACAAATCCGCGCTGGCTTTCCTTAATTAATCCACACTTGTCCAAGTGACTGTTAATTTTGGACCGGATTATCGTTTCGAAAAGCTTCCCCATCGCCAAGGTTAAACTGTAGTTGCTGGGTTTATCCTTACACGCGTTTTTGAACAAGAGTGTAACATTTGCAATTCTCCAGTCCTCTGGTGCCACCCTTATATCTAAGGAGGACTGGAAGATTATAGCCAGTACCTCCACAATTTCTACTTTTACTTCCCTCAGCATCCGAGGATTCATCCCATCTGATCCTGGTGACTTATCTACTTTAAGTACAGCCAGCCTTTCCAGTACTTCCTCTATCAATTTTTATTCCATCCAGTATCTCAACTATCTCTTCTTTCACTATGACTTTGGCAGTATCTTCTTCCTTGGTGAAGACAGATGCAAAGTACTCATTTAGTACCTCAGCCATGCCCTCTGCCTCCATGTGCGGGTCTCCTTTTTGGTCCCTAATCAGCTCCACCCCTCCTCTTACTACCCTTTTACTATTTATATGCAGATAGAAAACTTTTGGATTTCCTTTTATGTTAGTTGTCAATTTATTCTCACACTCTCTTTGTCCCTCTCATTTCCTTTCTCATTTCCTCTCTGAACTTTCTATATTTAGCCTGGTTCACACTTGTATTTTCAACCTGACATCTGTCCTTTGCTCCCTTTTTCTGCTTCATCTTACACTCTATCTCTTTAGAGATTGTACCTCTCCAGTCCGGGATTCTTTAGTCCGGAAACATCTCTGGTCCGGCATCAGTCCCGGCGTGGGTGGCATCCTGCACTGTTCGTTGAGGTAAGTGGGCCAGGCAAAGAAAGAGCAGGCGGCTGAGTGAGGCGCCAAAGCTGGACCTGGGCCCAGGCTTTCTCTCTCCCCCTGCCATCCGCCGCCACCTGGAGGCTTGGGGCCCGGTCGGAGGCTCTCGGCTCCTCTCGCTCTCTCTCTCGGCTCCTCTCTCTCTCTCTCTCTCTCTCTCTCTCTCTCTCTCTCTCTCTCTCTCGGCTCCTCTCTCTCTCTCTCGGCTCCTCTCTCTCTCTCTCGGCTCCTCTCTCTCTCTCTCTCTCGGCTCCTCTCTCTCTCTCTCTCTCTCTCTCGGCTCCTCTCTCTCTCTCGGCTCCTCTCTCTCTCTCTCTCTCTCTCTCTCTCTCTCTCGGCTCCTCTCTCTCTCTCTCTCTCTCTCGGCTCCTCTCTCTCTCTCTCTCTCTCTCTCTCGGCTCCTCTCTCTCTCTCTCTCTCTCTCTCGGCTTCTGGACGACTACATTCTGCGCAGTAGGCTTCTGCGTCCAAGTCATTGTCAGCAGCATCGTCACCAGTTGACCTCCCAAGGGTGCCGGACTGGAGGTGTACAACCTGTACTAGTATTTTGGAATCTAATTCTATTTTTTTTTCATTTGTATGTGAAAGTTGCAAGCCTGTGGCTAGGCCAATAGCTATAGTTCTGCCTATATGCATCTACTATTTCTCCTGCTATACACAGAGTGAGGCCTGCCTGTATTCACATTTGAATAGGGTCAGCAATTTCCACAAGCTATATAAAATCCTATATTAAGGCTTCAAGCTTAGCACTACCTCGTGTACAATATGTTGAGACCAGAGACAAAATGCTATTTCATCAAAACACTTATTTTTTAAAAAAGCAACAATCTAAATCTTATTTTGGAATTGTACATTTTATTTTCTTTGCAAAATATTGATCATATTAATAGACTGTAAGGCAGTATTTTGTAGCCAAGTGCTCTGAATAATATATCTCACCTGGGAGTATTTTTAAATGGAGAGCCTGGACACAATTAAGTCAGCAGGCAAGCGGCTAAATATTGCTGATCATGTGAAGAAAAACGACCACTGTTTTAAGAGTTGAATTTCTCCACAACACAATCATCGTCAGCAGCTTTTAATACTGCAAATGATTTTCAAAACTGAAATTTAATCTAACCATGATAACTATACCAACAGCAGACTAAATATTTATGGAGAGACATGACAACACAGTAAACAACTGAGTTTTCCATCTGTACCAAGTTAAATCTCAGTTGGGTCAGTGGCAAGGGTGCTATCATTGGGATTAAAGCCTCAGGCCAGGGAAGCAGGAAAATATGGCCAGGGCTCTTTTCACCAACTGGTGACCTGCCTATTTGGACATTAAAAGAAAAAGAAAAGTGTTAGGTATGCAACCCTATCTAACCAGTATTATACCGCCACCACAGGGCATACCTGTTGGAGTTCCAAGGGATCCCAGCATCCCTTGGGAGCACTGTACATAAGCAGGCCTCCCATGCTGTGCCGGCACTCTGGAGTTGGAATAAAGGAACTAAGGTCACACTTTCTCACGTCTACAGTACTCAGTTACATTACTTTATTATGAACATAACAAAAAAAAGACACATTTATATAGCACCTTTCACATTCACCAGATGTACCAAAGTGCTTTACAGCCAATAAAGTACTTTTGAAGTGTAGTCACTGTTGTAAGATAGGTAACATGGCAGCTAATTTGCACACAGCAAAGTCCCACAAACAGAAATGTGAATATGACCAGATAGTTTTTGATTGGCCTGGACACTGGGGATAACTCCCCTCCTCTTCTTCAAAATAGTGCTATGGGATCTTTTACATCCACCTGATAGCAGAAGGGATCTCGGTTTAACATCTCATCTGATCTGAAAGACGACAGCTGCGACAGTGCAGCACTCCCTCAGTTCTGCCTAGAATGTCAATCTACATTTTTGTGCTCAAGTCTCTGGAGTGGGACTTGAACCCACAACCTTCTGACTCAGTGCTACCCACTGAGCCACAGCTGATGTTAGTACAGATTGAAGCTATGGTGTCCCCATAGTCAAAGGGTCTACTATCATTCATTGTCTATATTCTCCCATTTGAGCAAGGTACCACAGAACTGCACCCCAACAAGGAATCAATAACTTCAGCACAGAAAAGATGGGAGCAAATAAAATAAAACTCCTTCTCAGTAATTATGTCAAAAGCTTTTACGATATTGTGATAGCAATCGCAGACTCATTTCTCAGTCTCATTATTGAATCATCAATAATAAGTAGTTATATAGGGCCCAAGTTTCCACATGATTTGCGCCTGATTTTTAGGAGCAACTGGTGGAGAACGGACTATCTTAGAAATCGCAATTCTCCACATTTTTTTTTCTGCAGTTCTAGTCAGGTAGAACAGTTTCACTTTGGAACAGAATTTTTTCTTCAAAAGGGGGCGTGTCCAGCCACTGACGCCTGATTTCAAAGTTTCCACAGTGAAAACGTACTCCAAACTAACTTAGAATGGAGCAAGTGAAGATTTTTGTAGAACTGAAAAAACCTTGTCTACACATTAAAAAATCAGGTGCAGGTTACAAATTAGGCGTCCAGAACGAGGTGGAGGGGGGGAAGGGAAGTCATTAAATTCTATAATAAATCCTTATTTATACTTATACAAATAAATCCAACCTGAATAAACATTTATAAGCAAAGAAAAGATTAAATAAACCATCTACCTACCTGTGTGAAAGTGCTTCAGCCAGGGAGAATGCTGCAGGCGTTCGTTCCCGGGGGGGGGGGCGGGAAGGAGGAGAAAGCCGTTCGTTCCCGACGGGGGGGGGAGGAGAAAGCCGTTTGTTCCCGACGGCGGGCGGGGAGGGGGAGGGAAACGGCTGCCTCAACTTTGAGGCTTCCTGCAGCCTCCTCAGTGCTGATGGCAATGTGCTTTTATTAAAAAATGTTCAAAAATTAAACAGCTACAAAGAACTACAAAAATGGCCGAGTGCCAATGTTTCCTTCACACTGCGCGTGCGCGAACGCTCCAACACGCATGCGCAGCGTTGCCGGCAGGAAAAAAAACTAATTTAAATGGTACCCGCCCCCTCCCACTTACAAAATCGCCGCGAGTGTAGGCTCCGCCCCCCTGGCGTCGCGCCAAACAGACAAGGAGCTGCAGGGCTCTCCAGAATCGAGTTTTTTTTCCGGCGCTGTTTTAGGCGCGAAAAACGGGCGCCCAGCTCGGAGGGGCGCCCGTTTTTTATCGTGTGGAAACTTGGGCCCATAAATTCTATTCTATTCTAGTTACAGGCCATATCAAACAACAGACACATTTCCAATTGGCAGATTTTTTTTAAATCGGGTACCAAATGTGCAGTTCAGTTCCATTCAACAAAGTACTTATCTGAAGTAATGGTATTAAAATTGTATCAAATGCTTTCCACAGAACTAAATAGGATTCAAATGTTTAGTTGAGATCTGTTCCACCCAGCAAGATAAATTTCCCTATTCTGATAGTGAAAAGACCCACTTGGGTGACATATCAGGCAGCTGTTTAACCAGTTGAAACTAAGTCAAGCACTATCTTTCATAGAATCTAGAGCACAAAAGGACACCACGTAGCCCATCATTCTGGATGCAATATTGAAGCTAACTACTCTAATCCCAATAGCTTTCTATGGAAAAGCATTCCATATTTTAAAAACCCTCTGACAAAATTCTAACTCCCCTCCCTGCCTTTCATTCTTCAAGTGATGATGCTAAGCCTATGTCTGATTTGCAAATTAATGCAATTAAATCACTTTGCAGTCTCTAAAAACCTTTTATAATTTTAAAGAATTGTGTTAGGTGTCCTGTTAAAGTTCACAACTATAACTTCTCATTCATGGTATTATTCTAACAAATCATTATAGTAATCTTACCACAGCACAAATATATTCTTCTTATAACTGGCCAGATTACATTCAACTATGGTCTAATCAACATCTGACACAAGCTTATTCAATGTCACTTGCTTTCATGTTCAATATTTCTGTGTCTAAAATCCAGAATCCCATTACCCTTTCTTAATGTTCTCAACCACCTTTAAAAATCTTTGCATCTTCACCTGTAGAGCTCGCATCTTTTCCACTCGAGTCTTCCTATTTACGGTATACTTCCTGATATGGTCCTTTTCCTCAAAACTTTACTAATTGACCATCGATGGCCCCTTCTCTTCCTCATCTACACATTTCAGCCACACATATGAAGTCATGGATCAGCTGGAATTTCCTCCAGTTAAACATTGGGAAAAGTGAAGCCATCGTCTTCAGCCCTGCCTCAAACACCACACTCTTGGCACCGATTCCATTCCCCTTCCCAGTTGCTCTCTCAGGTTTAACCA
Source organism: Pristiophorus japonicus (assembly GCF_044704955.1). Taxonomy (NCBI): domain Eukaryota; kingdom Metazoa; phylum Chordata; class Chondrichthyes; family Pristiophoridae; genus Pristiophorus; species Pristiophorus japonicus. The sequence continues at coordinate 104,816,491 of NC_091981.1, forward strand.
GACTACTTTTTGCCTTTGTTTCCTGTTCAATCTCAAGCAGAGATTCCAACACCATATCTTACCATCATTTTTCAATCCTCTCTGGCTACAGCTGTGGTGCCAGAGAACTGCTAACATTGTACCATTGCTTAAAAAGAGAAAAGGGATAGACCGAGTAATTACAGGCCAGTCAGCCTAACCTTGGTGGTGGGAAAATTATTGGAAAAAATTCTGAGGGACAAGATAAATCTTCATTCAGAAAGATATGGATTAATCAAGGATAGTCAGCATGGATTTGTTATGGGAAGGTCGTGTCTGACTAACTTGTTAAATTTTTTGAGGAGGTTTTCGAGGAGGTAACAAGGAGGGTTGATAAGGGTAGTGCATTTGATGTTGTGTTTATGGATTTTTAAGCAAGGTTTTTGGTAAGGTCCCACATGGCAGACTGGTCACAAATGTAAAAACTCATGGAATCCAGGGCAAAGTGGCAAGTTGGATCCAAAATTGACTCGGAGGCAGGAAGCAAAGGGTAATGGTTGATAGGTGTCTTTGTGACTGGAAGGCTGTTTCCAGTGGAGTTCCGCAGGGCCCTTGCTTTTTGTGGTATATATATCAATGATTTAGATTTGAATGTAGGGGGTATGATTAAAAAGTTTGCAGATGATACAAAAATTGGCCACATGGTTGATAATGAAGAAGAAAGGAAGATATCAATGAACATGGTGGGCAGAACAGTTGCAAATGGAATTCAATCCGGAGAAGTGTGAGGTAATGCATTTGGGGAGGGCTAACAAGGCAAGGGAATACACATTAAATGGTACGATACTGAAAAGTGTAGAGGAGCAAAGGGACCTTGGAGTGCATGTCCACAGATCCCTGAAGATAGCAGGACAGGTAGATACGGTAGTTAAGGCGGCATATGAAATACTTGCCTTTATTAGCTAAGGCATCGAATACAAGAGCAGGAAGGTTATGCATGAACTGTATAAAACATTAGTTAGGTCACAGCTAGAGTACTGTGTGCAGTTCTGGTCACCACATTACAGGAAAGATGTGATTGCACTAGAGGATACAAAAGAGATTTACAAGGATGTTGCCTGGACTGGAGAATTTTGGCTCTGAGGAAAGATTGGATAGGCTGGGTTTGTTTTCTTTAGAACAGAGGAGGCTGAGGGAGACCTTATTGAGGTGTATAAAATTGAGGGACCGAGATAGAGTGGGATAGGAAGGACCTATTTCCCTTAGCAGAGGGGTCAACAACCAGGGGGCATAGATTTGAAGTAATTAGTAGGAGGCTTAGAGGGGATTTGAGGGGAACTTTTTTCACCCAGAGGGTGGTGGGGGTTTGGAACTCACTGCCTGAAAAGGTGGTAGAAGCAGAAACCCTCACCACATTTAAAAAGTACTTGGATGTGTACTTGAAGTTCCGCAACCTACAAGGCTATGAACCAAGAGCTGGTAAGTGGGATTAGGCTGGATAACTGTTTGTCGGCCGGCACGGACACGATGGGCCTAAGTGGCTTCCTTCCGTGCTGTAAATTTCTATGATTCCATGATTCTCTATCACAAAGACGACCTACTTCCAATTGCAGCATTTCCCATCTCTACTCCTACCTCAGCCTAACTGCTGGTGAAACCCTCATCTAGATCTTTGTCACTTCCTGGCTGGCCTCGCGTTCTCCACTCTCTAAACTTTAGCTCATCTGGAACTCTGCTGTCCGGATCCTATCCCACACCAAGTCCTGTCACTCCTGTCTTCGCTGACCCACATTGGTTGCCAATCCCTGAACAGCTCCAATTTAAAATTCTCATCCTCATGTTTAGAACCCTGCATGGCCTCACCCTTCCCCATCTCTAACCTCCTCCAGCCATATATCACCCCCAGAACATTCCACCGTTTAACTCTGGTCTTGTGTACCTCCCTCCCTTTGCCCCACCACTGGCAGCTACATCCTCAGCCATCTAGGCCTCAGAAAGATCCAGGAACCAATACCAAAACACAAAATTTATGTTTGCAAAGATCTTTTAGAAAATTACAGACCAGTGCTGCCCACAACTCTACTCCCTCCTCCAAGCGCCATCAGGCCCAGATACTCCCCCTTCACTGCTGACAGACCCCAGGAATCTATCAGTGAGCCAAACCCTACATTATATTCTCCCAGTTGTCAAAACTCTGGAGCCACCTCCACAGTTCAGCACTGTTCCCTAGCCATATGATATCAGACTACAGGAAACCTCCTTTATGCTGCCAAACCCTTGCATCTCCACCCCTCTTGTTAAACTGCAGGACTACCACTCCAGTACTGCCAAACCCCAGGACCACTCCCCCAGTGACACGAATGCACAGAACCACCCCTCACCCCAAGTCATATTTCCCTCTCCAGTACTGCTAAATACCAGATATCTAACTCCAACAGGTGTACGTTGTGTACAGGTGCAGCATCCCAAATCCAAAACCCTCGGGAGCAAGGCTGTTCCAGATTCTGCGCTTTTCCGGACTTTGGAATGTCTTTGACGTCAAAATCTGGAAACACCCGAGCCCAGGTTCGGGTATTTCGGATTTTGGAACGTCAGAAGGGGAGGGGGCGGTGGGGGGGTGCACCTGCCAAGGAGCTGTTCGGGCTGTCCAGGGCCCGCCGAAGAGGTCGTCGGGCCGGCCGGCCCCCGCCGAGGTGATGTTCGGGCGGGTCCCGCCGAGGTGATGTTCGGGCGGGCCCCGCCGAGGTGATGTTCGGGCGGGCCCCGCCGAGGAGGCCCCAAGGTAAGGGCAGCGGCGGTGGGATACAGCGGCGAGGCGAGGCCAGAGGTTGAGCAGCAGCGAGGCCCTGAGATCGGCAGGGTCGTCAGGTCCGGATTCCAGAACTTTTTGCGGATTCCAGATGATCCTGCCACCAATAGGTCCGGAGTCCAGATTCTGGAACATTCCGGAACTCTGGATTCTGGACGCTGCATCTGTACCACCTTGGTATCTGCAGCATTAAAAATGGCATGGGATGAAAATTAAATCCTTGAGTATAGAAATATATTGACAATAAAGGCCGCTCACAGGATAATGCAGTCACGGAATTCTAATAAAAATCCCACAATACCATATAATGAAATCAGAATTTGATTTAGTCACTGTAAATCATTGGCCCTGATATTATGCCCTTCATTGTGTAATAACGTTATTATTACAGAACTGCGCATCTTCCGACTCACCGCGAATCTGCATGTAATATTTAAGTCTTGAGTATGTGCGCATTTTTCTGTGTCACACTTAATTCCTGTCACAGTATTTAAATCACGCTGAACTATTTATCTACATTTATCCTATGCTTATCGTTAACTGAGTCCTGTCTCCAAGGTAGGTGTTGTTGTTTCGCAGTTGTGCACATTACCAAACCTTGGAGCTCTTAAAATCAGGCTTCCGTGCCCCTTTTGCCTGCAATTCCCTTCCCGCAAATCCCAAACCAATGTAGTCTCCCTGCCAAAACCAGTCACCAAACACTGTGACCAGGCCCCAAGCACTGATCCCTCTTCCACTTACAGTCCAGCAACTTGCTTGAAGTTCTTTAAATGGATTTTCAGTACTTTTAAAGTAATACAATTGCTGAAAACAAGGATTGGCGTTCAGTCACATGGGAGGAATGAGATTACTCTGCTTATCCATTTTAGAAGAATGCAAATTTACCCAAATTACCAGTAGGGAGAAAAATCTGTTCTACATTCCGGTGAAGGAAATTAATTCACCTTCCACCACCGCCCCCTCCAACCATCTCTTGCTGCGTCCCCTCTCCTCCTTCACCTCCCACCACACCCTTGCTGAGCATTCGCCTGGTTCTCCCAGACCTTCACTGCTTTCCCCATGCTCCCACACACTATCATCACCCTCCCAACACATAAGGTCTCCAGCATGCCCCACAACTGCTAAACAGTTTCTACAAGCTACCCCCTACCTATCTGCAGCACCCTCCCTACCACCTACCTCTATCCTGCACTCCAAAAGAAATTAACTATAGCTCAAGCCAGTAATCAAAACCACTGATTTACAAGTTCCATCCATGATAATAAAACTGCTATTTGATCTATTGAGTCACTATAAACCAATGGTCCTAATCTTTTGTATGTTACATCTCTGATGCCATGGTGAAATCTGCTATTATCAAGTCTAGGACACCTGTCCTGTCTCCAAGTATCTGAAATACCAACCACAATAAACACTAACCAGACAAATTTATTTTGCAACTAGCCTTGGGATGTGTTGACTTACTGCACTTCCAGTACAGGGAGTACAAGATCTTTTGAGGGTTGGGGAGGGTATTGGGTGAAGGGACTTCACCCAAAATCAGACAGAATCACAGTAGAGTACGTTAGAAAATTCAGACAGTGAGGCCTATCGCCACCCAGCCCATATTTCCCCCTCCTGGTTGGAACCACCGTTATCCGCTCTTTCCCCGCCCACCATGTGAAAATTGTGGAAGTGGAGCTAGGCCTGTAGATTTTCCTATGCTACAGTGGCAGCGCTCCGGAGACTCATGTCTGGCACCAATGGGCACCCTCCCATCAGGAGCCTCAACCCAGCAAAATGTGTCTAGGCTGGTGTGGACAGAACAATCTCCCCACCCCCATCAACACATTAACTTCACCCTGAAAAGTAAAATCCAGGCACTGATTTCTGCTCTGGTCAGTTAGATTTTGTGGCCATCAAGAAAGAGGCTAAGTTAAACACACTCTATCTCAGCAATGGACAGATTTCTTGCATGCATTTCCTTTATGCAAATATTTCCCTACTACTTAAGGATTCATACCTCCAGATACAGGTGCATCCATGAACAATGCTCCAGTCTTTTCTGCTGCTTTGGCCATTTCCTTAGAAACTGCAGGATCAATAGTGCTCGAATCAATTAGCAATGAACCTTTCTTGACTTTCCTGCAAATAAAAATACAAAGTTAGCTCAAGATCAATATAGACTTCAAAACATTTTGCCACTGATTCACCAGAAAAAATTGCACTCTGAAGTAACATAACGAGAAGATTTAATAAGAAACTCAACTTCATTGCCAAATCTGTAAACAGGCAAGGCCTTTTTTACAACATAACTTTCTCCCTACTTTCTGGAAGGTAGCAGCTAGGGTAGAGTTTCAGTAGCACCACTTGCATTTGGTACTTACCAAAAGATCCTGTGATGTGAGAAGGCTTTTCAACCATGCAGGACATCACAGCGGAGGTTGGTCCTGACTTCACAAGCACACTTTCCATTAAGGGTCATTACACAGTGATCAGGAGCAGACACCCCGCTTAATTTTTCTCTCCCTAGTCTAGAGGTTTTGAGGACACTCTTTACAGGGCAGGCATCAGGAATAGCACAATTGGCAGTACTTTTACCCACTTCGTCATCAAAGGAATAAGACATGACCATTAAATGGACATAATTTTCAAAGGAAACAGGCAACAAAAGATTGCCACATACATCGCAATGTCATAAATGTTATTAAAAAATCATCTCTCCCCTTCCATGCAATGCATGCCTTCTCCCTTTCTAAACAAAAGTGAAACATAATTAATTTGTGCGCAGTTTTAAAGGGGCACTGTTTATTCACAAAAGAGGTTTGGCAAATCATTTTTGTTTAGGAAGGGGGATGGCATGCATTGCATGACAGCGGAGAGATGATTTTCAACATAATCTATGACATTGCGTTGTATGTGGCAACCTTTTGTTTGTTGCCTGCTTCCCAATGAATCATGCTCAATTAATACTGTAAAATCCTATGGCCTGGAAATCCCGGCCTCCCCGGGACTGTACAGAGCGTGTACAGATCCGGGAAGGCATCGCAAAAGCCGGTTTTCAGCGCACAATGTGCATGCGCTGAAAACCGGCTTTTCCGATCTGTCAAGCTCCAGCTTGACCGATTCTCCACATCTCGGGAGCCAGGGCATGATTGTGGTATTTACCCATATCTTGCCCAGTGGATGTCCTGAAAACTCTTGCGCCTGATAAAGCCTACTTTGACAGGCTTAAAAGTTTTAAAACACACAAAAACATAATACAAAATTTTAAAAATACATTTTATTGTTTAAAAACCCTGCCCACTAAGGTAAGTTTATTTTAAACCATAATTAAAAAAACCTTTTTAAAAATAGGATAAATAACTAATTTAAATTAATGTTAAATATGTGGATGTATTTTTTTCATTTTTTAATTAGTGCTTTGGGTGTTTGGGGGCTGTTTCTCAATCATAATAATGGGAACTCCAACTTAGAGTTCCCCATTATTAGGAACGAGAAAATACTGTATCTTGATTGGCTGCCCAGAGCCGTGTGACTCCAGCTCCAGCTTACGGATGTCCCGACGTGCACGCGCTCCGACGCACAGTCATTGGAGGCCTCAGGACCGGGATAGCTGGTGGGCGCAGCAGGAACAAGTAAGTGCGCATCTTTTTTTTTTTACTTTTTCAATCGCCCGCAGGAAGCAACCGACCGGGATTTCTAGGCCAATGTCTTTTTCTTCCCAATATCTAGATTTTTTTTAAATAGCTAAGACCCAGTTTTCAAACAGTAAACCCTTACTACTGCACTGTGGTGTACTGGAATATATCACATGCTACCAAATGGTTCTCCATGTCTTCAGTGGGTGGATGAATACACACTATCAGACTAAGGCTTGGGCTATGAACCAAACAGGTAGCTGAATAGCATGCAGTACAAATAGTATGCTACAATAGTTTACAAGCTTTACATTGCTGCTTGCAATGTCAAAAGAAAAGACATTTCTGAGCTATCTCTCAACATTTACCCTCGAGAATAGTTACACGTTTCACACAAGATAAAAAACTACCATGAAGTTTTTGACAATGCTGTCTCGCTGCAGGCTAAAGGCTGACCAATAACCTAAGCATGGACAAGCTCAAGCCACGCCTTAAATCAGACACAGCTGTCATTCAAGAATCATTTCTTAAAAATGGCTGGATTCATCAAATGACCTGTTCAAGATACTGTAATGTCAGAACAAAACACATTAACAAACCATAACTCTCAAACAGCCATGCAAACAATACTTTAATAAAATGTACAGGATACTGGCATATGTAATGGATTGTCCCCTCCCCTTTCTGACTGCGGCTTTAACCAATGATTACCTGTTTGCAAATGCATTCTGGAACATAAAAAAGGAGCAGGCCATAAGTGCCACTAAAGCCCATGCAGACAACTATCCAGGTTCTGTGCTGCTGTCTATTGAATAGGCTAGCCATTGTTCGCAGGTGTTTTTAATCCCATATGTGCTGGGATGAGTAAAACAGGAACCAAATAATTAGTCCAAAAATACAACTTTTTTCCCACTTATTCTTTACACTTCTCATAAAACACATGTGCCTTCCTCAGGGAGCAAATAACTTGCACTCAGGCCTTTGCCAAAGCTGCCTTGTAACCTCTTCCCCTATGGTCACGTGACTGTCTGCCACTCAATGGTTGTTCTAGCCCTGGAAATGAAGTTTGGCAAAATACATGCTTGGAAAGAGAGATAAAATCATTTAACTGGAGTTCACTAACAACAAAATTGAGTACCTATTTCAAAGTTCAAAAAATAATTAAAATTGAGCAGGATTGAACCAAGCTTCATCAAGAACAGTTACTATTTGATAACTACTCTTACAAAAGACCAGAATACATGAAGTTACATGTTATTTAAATCCTAAAATTAAGGTAATGGTAAAAATAAAATTTACAACCTACCATATTAGTTTATTTAACGTAAGGGGCTGGAATTTGCAATGGCTTACTGCCCGGTTTCTGGGCGGTATTAGCCATTGTGGGTGGTAATCAGGCAAGCGAGAAATTCCTTACCCGAGTTATGCCGGCGGTTTCGAGGTACCGTTGAGGAGCGGACCGCCAGCGTGCACCGTCCTAAGATCACCCTGGCGCAATATTTGGGCCAGTGGTGACCCGTAGTTGAGTTAAAACTCCCACGAGGATCAGCGGAGCTGGGCGGTAGGTGAGTAGCTCGCCAAGAAAAAGGTTGTTTTTTTGCGAATTATTTTAAAAATCTGTTGTGGTTATTTTGTTTAAAAGTGACATGGGAATGGTTTTTTTGCTTTTTTAGGTGATGTTTTTTGAAAAATTATTTTTATTGTTTTTCTGCTGTTAGGCCCAACCCACAGCCTCAGATTAAATTTTTATTGATTTTTTATTTATCCCCCATTTTGCTTAGGAACTGCCCAATGGACCCTAAATTGTACTTTTTTGCCCAGAATGGGAGTGCAAGCCCCATGTTTTTCGCTCAGCGGATATTTTTATTTTTTGGGGGCGAAGTTTTCGCCGGTGATAATCTTCCCAGTCTTAGCAGTCTTTTGGGCAGCAATCGGGCGCTGGCGGGCTGATCGGAAATTCTAGCCCAATGTATTTTATATAAAAACACAATCTTTCAGAAACTTCTGTGCATAGACTGAATTTCTCAACTACATTTATTCTACTGAGGGTGGATCAAGTGGGTATATGCAGTATACTACATTATAGACTGAAAAATGTGACTTTGAAGCTCTAGTTTATAGCACTACTTTGACTCAACTAAAACTGTTTAAAACAAATATTAAACCAGTACACTTAAGTACCTACTTCAAAATGCCATTTGGACCAGTATAAACCTCAATCACATTAGGACTTGATGGCAGCATAGTTATAACTCTATCAGCTCGTTCAGCTACATCAGCAGGAGAGTCCATGATCTATGAAACAAAATTGAACAAAAACTATCATAAATGAGATTAAAAGGAAATCAGGCAAGTTAGTGGCTCAAATTATTTGGGGACACCCGATCATCAACTCATTATATAATTTTAAAAAGGGCCAACTGTGCAGAAAGTAGCAAATAATTTATGCAAATTGATTGAGGGAGGTAGTTCAAAAACACTTCAGTAGAGGACAAGTCATCATCATCAAAGGCAGTCCCTCAGAATTGAAGAGGACTTGCTTCCACTCTCAACATGGGTTCTTAGGTGGCTGAACAGTCCGATACGAGAACCACAGACTCTGTCACAGCTGGGGCAGATAATCATTGAGGGAAGGGGTGGGTGGGACTGGTTTGCCGTGTGCTCTTTCCGCTGCTTGCGCTCGATTTCTGCATGCTCTCAGCGATGAGACTCGAGGTGCTCAGCGCCCTCCCAGGTGCGCTTCCTCCACTTCGGGCGGTCTCTGGCCAGGGACCCCAAGGTGTCAGTGGGGATGTTGCACTTTATCAGGGAGGCTTTGAGGGTGACTTTGTAACATTTCCTCTGCCCACCCTTGGCTCGTTTGCCATGTAGAAGTTCAGAGTAGAGCGCTTGCTTTGGGAGTTTTGTGTCTGGCATGCAAACAATGTGACCTGCCCAGCGGAGCTGATCAAGTGTGGTCAGTGCTTCAATGCTGGGGATGTTGGGCTGGCCGAGGACGCTGATGCTGGTGCGTCTGTCCTGCCAGGGGATTTTGTAGGATCTTGCGGAGACATCGTTGGTGGTATCTCTCCAGCGACTTGATGTGTCTGCTGTACATGGTCCATGTCCATGTCTCTGAGTCATACAGGTGGGTGGGTATTACTACAGCCCTGTAGACCATGAGTTTGGTGACAGTTTTGCGGGTCAGGTCTTCAAACACTCTTTTCCTCAGGTGGCCAAAGGCTACATTGGCGCATTGGAGGCGGTGTTGATTCTCGTCGTCAATGTTCTCTTGTTGATAAGAGGCTCCCGGAGGTATGGGAAATGGTCCACATTGTCCAGGGCCGCGTCGTAGATCTTGATGACTGGGGGGCAGTGCTGTGCGGCGAGGGCAGGCTGGTGGAAGACCTTTGTCTTACGGATGTTTAGTGTAAGGCCCATACTTTCGTACGCCTCAGTAAATACGTTGACTATGTCCTGGAGTTCAGCCTCTGTATGTGCGCAGATGCAGGCGTCGAGAGGACAAGTAGAACAGCTTTAAAGGCATAATGTTGAGTATGCAGGACAAATACATACTTTGAATCAGCAAGCTCAGGTTAAAATTAACAAATTAAAATTAACATTTTTTTTTTTAAATGGTCTCCATTTATCCTGCAGGGAGAAACCAGAAGGGGTTCACTGGGTGAATACAGGAACATGCAGAAACATCAAGTTTACAGCACATAAACACACCATTCGACCCAACTGGTCTATGCCAGTGTTTACGCTCCACACGAGCCTCCCCCCCTACTTCATCCAACCCTATCTGAATTAAATGATGATCAGAGATTCAAAGAGAGACTGGTGTCAGCTGTGGCTCAGTGGTAGTACTTGTGCCTCTGAATCAGAAGGTTGTGCGGTTCATGTCCCACACCAGAGACTGGAGCACAAAAACATAGGCTGACACACCTGAGATTGCTGCACTGTCAGAGGTTCAGTCTTTCAGATGAGATGTTAAACGGAGCCTCCATCTGCCCATTCAGGTGGAAGTACAAGATCCCACGACACTATTTCAAAGAAAGTAGTTCTTCCGGTGTCCTGGCCAAGATTTATTCTTCAACCAACATCACTAAAATATTATCTGGTCATTATCACATTGCTGTTTGTGGGACGTTGATGTGCTCAATTTGGCTTCCACGTTTTCTGCATTACAACAGTGATTACACTTCAAAAGTAAAGCTGACTACTGTAAAGTGCTTTGGGACGTCCCAAGATCATGAAATGCACAATATAAATTCAAGCTCTTTGTTTCTTTCTTTATAGCTACATAACATTAAGAAATTCTATCAGTAATTCAACAGTGTGCATAATTCAACGACTGCCTTCCCTGAGCTGATGAATCAGTACACCAGCATGTTGAACACCACTTGGAGGAAGCACTGAGAGTAGCAAGGACACAGTCTGTATTCTATGTGGGGAACTTCAAACCACATCAAGTGTGAGTCAGTCATACCGCCACTGGCCAAGTCCTGAATAATGTAGCCGTCAGACTGGGCTCGGCAGGTGTTAAGAATACCAACATGAGGGAATAACCGACTTGGTCTCGTCCTCGCCAATCGCAGATGTGACTGTCCATGACAACAGTGGTAAAAGAGACCACAGCACAGTCCTTGTGGAGACAAACCCCATCCTCATATGGAGGACATCCTCCCACATGTAATGTGGCATTACCACTATGCAAAGTTAAATAGATTAAGTACACTTCTAGCAGCTCAAAATTGGAATCCATAAGGTGTGCTGAGCCATCAGCAGTACAATTGTATACCATCACTATCTGTAACCTCATGTCCTGGCATATAATGTCGCATTTCATTTTTCTTTTGGGTGCACATCCCTTGCAGTCAGAATCAGGTGAATTTATACTGGGGTACAAAGAAATGGCAGGCCAATTGAACAAATACTTTGGTTCTGTCTTCACAAAGGAAGACACGAATAACCTTCCGGAAATACTAGGGGACCGAGGGTCTAGCTAGAAGGAGGAACTGAAGGAAATCCTTATTAGTCAGGAAATTGTGTTAGGGAAATTGATGGGATTGAAGGCCAATAAATCCCCAGGGCCTGATAGTCTGCATCCCAGAGTACTTAAGGAAGTAGCCCTAGAAATAGTGGATGCATTGGTGATCCTTTTCCAACATTCTATCGACTCTGGATCAGTTCCTATGGACTGGAGGGTAGCTAATGTAACACCACTTTTTAAGAAAGGAGGGAAAGAAAAAAACGGGGAATTATAGACATTGGTAGTGGGGAAAATGTTAGAATCAATTATTAAAGATGAAATAACAGCGCATTTGGAAAGTAGTAACAGGATCGGTCCAAGTCAGCATGGATTTGTGAAAGGGAAATCATGCTTGATGAATCTTCTAGAATTTTTTGAGGTGTGGACAAGGGAGAACCAGTGGATATAATGCATTTGGACTTTCAAAAGGCTTTTGACAAGGTCCCACACAAGAGATTGGAGTGCAAAATTAAAGCACATGGTATTGGGGGTAATATATTGACATGGAAAGAGAACTGTTTGGCAGACAGAAAGCAGAGAGTCGGGATAAACGGGTCCTTTTCAGAATGGCAGGCAGTGAGTAGTGGGGTGCCGCAGGGCTCAGTGCTGGGACCCCAGCTTTTTACAATATACATCAATGATTTAGATGAAGGAATTGAGTGTAATATCTCCAAAGTTGGGTGGCGATGTGAGCTGTGAGGAGGATGCCAAGAGGATGCAGGGTGATTTGGACAGGTGAGTGGGCAAATGCATGGCAGATGCAGTGTAATGTGGATAAATGTGAGGTTATCCACTTTGGTGGCAAAAATAGGAAGGCAGAATATTATCTGAATGATGACAAATTCGGAAAAGGGGAGGTGCAACGAGACCTGGGTGTCATGGTACATCAGTCATTGAAAGTTGGCATGCAGGTACAGCAGGCGGTGAAGAAAGCAAATGGCATGTTGGTCTTCATAGCTAGAGTATTTGAATATAGGAGTAGGGAGGTCTTACTGCAGTTGTACAGGGCCTTGACCTCAGTTTTGGTCTCCTAATCTGAGGAAGGACGTTCGTGCTATTGAGGGAATGCAGCGAAGGTTCACCAGACGGATTCCCGGGATAGCAGGGCTGACATATGAGGAGAGACTGGATCGACTGGGCCTGTATTCACTGGAGTTTAGAAGAATGAGAGGAGATCTCATAGAAACATATAAAATTCTAATGGAATGGACAGGTTAGATGCAGGAAGAATGGTCCCGATGTTGGGGAAGTCCAGAACCAGGGGTCACAGTCTAAGGATAAGTGGTAAGCCATTTAGGACCGAGATGAGGAGAAACTTCTTCACTCAGAGAGTTGTTAACTTGTGAAATTCTCTACCGCAGAGAGTTGTTGATGGCAGTTCGTTAGATATATTCAAGTGGCCCTGACAGCTAATGGGATCAAGGGGTATGGAGAGAAAGCAGGAAAGGGGTACTGAGGTGAATGATCAGCCATGATCTTAGTGAATGGTGGTGCAGGCTCAAAGGGCCGAATGGCCTATTCCTGCACCTATTTTCTATGTTTTCTATGTTTAATGGGCTGCGCAGCCCATTTAAATGTCTTCACCTGCGCGGTTTTCTTAGTTAGGTGGCCTGCGTGGGAGCTTCAGACAGCTGTGCGGCCAAGCAGCTTAGGGGAACATTGCTGGCACATCTTTCGCTTTTCCATCAAGGCAGGAATGTAAAAGAGTGTGCCAGAAATGGCACCAGATGCACCTGAAAATGAGCAGCCAACCTGGTAAAGCTACAATGTAGGACTCTGTGCAAGCTAAAGGAGCATTCTTTGGACAGAGCTAAGCAATCTCACAACCAATGGATCAGGTCAAAGCTCTGCAACCTTTCCATTTCCAGTTGCAAACGGTGATTGACAATTAAGCAACAGGAGGAGGAGGCTTCATGAATATCGCCATCGTCAATGATGGCAGATCTCAACACGAGTGCAAAAGGCAAGGCTGAAGCGCTTGCGACCAGCTTCAGCCAAAAGTGCCGAGTGGATGATCCTTCTCGACTTAGTTCAGAAGTCCCACCATCACAGATGCTCGTCTTCAGCCAATTCGATTCATGCCACATGATAACAAGAAACAAAGCTGTGAGGGTTCAAGTTAAATCTTAGAAATGGGTAAGAAAATGCTTGATGGGTAGAAAACAACATTCATTTAAAAGAATCATGTGGGTTGAGGGAAGGTACTAAGTGGGGTGCTCATGGATCAGTGTTGGACCACAATTGTTTATAATCATATTAATGATTCAGATTTATCAAATTTGCAGATGATATCAAACTAGGAGGGGCAATGAAATAAACAGTGGCAGTTCAGAAATCAGAGTGCATTAAACAGAATACATACGTGGGTGGAATATTGGTAGATGAAATTTAATGTGGATTAGAATAAAATACTTTACATATTTTGGAAAAATGGGCGATACACATAAAGAACTTTTATGTAGCACCTTTCACAACCTTAGGACATCTGAAAATGCTTTAGTCAATGAAATATTTTTGAACTGCAGTCACTGTTGTAATGTAGGGAAACGTGGCAGTCAATTTTCCCACAGCAAGATCTCACAAACAGCAATGAGGGAAATGACCAGAAAATGTGTTTTAGTGATGTTGGTTGAGGGATAAATATTGTGTGTTAAAAAGGCAAGCCTGAAGGCTCTGTGCCTCAACGCGAGGATTATTCGGAATAAGGTGGACGAATTAACTGCGCAGATAGCAGTTAACGGATATGATGTAGTTGGCATCACGGAGACATGGCTCCAGGGTGACCAAGGCTGGGAACTCAACATCCAGGGGTATTCAACATTCAGGAAGGATAGTCAGAAAGGAAAAGGAGACGGGGTAGCGTTGCTGGTTAAAGAGGAAATTAATGCAATTGTAAGGAAGGACATTAGCTTGGATGATGTGGAATCGGTATGGGTGGAGCTACAGAATACCAAAGGGCAGAAAACACTAGTGGGAGTTGTGTACAGACCTCCAAACAGTAGTAGTGATGTTGGGGAGGGCATCAAACAGGAAATTAGGGGTGCATGCAACAAAGGTGCAGCAGTTATCATGGGTAACTTTAATATGCATATAGATTGGGCTAACCAAACTGGAAACAATACGGTGGAGGAGGATTTCCTGGCGTGCATAAGGAATGGTTTTCCAGACCAATATGTCGAGGAACCAACTAGGGGGGAGGCCATCTTAGACTGGATGTTGTGTAATGAGAGAGGATTAATTAGCAATCTCGTTGTGCGGGGCCCCTTGGGGAAGAGTGACCATAATATGGTGGAATTCTACATTAGGATGGAGAATGAAACAGTTAATTCAGAGACCATGGTCCAGAACTTTAAAAATGGCTAACTTTGAAGGTATGAGGCGTGAATTGGTTAGGATAGAATGGCGAATGATACTTAAGGGGTTGACTGTGGATGGGCAATGGCAGACATTTAGAGATCGCATGGATGAAGTACAACAATTGTACATCCCTGTCTGGCGTAAAAATAAAAAAGGGAAGGTGGCTCAACCGTGGCTATCAAGGGAAATCAGGGATAGCATTAAAGCCAAGGAAGTGGCATACAAATTGGCCAGAAATAGCAGTGAACCCGGGGACTGGGAGAAATTTAGAACTCAGCAGAGGAGGACAAAGGGTTTGATTAGGGCAGGGAAAATAGAGTACGAGAGGAAGCTTGCAGGGAACATTAAAATGGACTGCAAAAGCTTCTGTAGATATGTAAAGAGAAAAAGGTTAGTAAAGACAAACGTAGGTCCCCTGCAGTCAGAATCAGAGGAAGTCATAACGGGGAACAAAGAAATGGCAGACCAATTGAACAAGTACTTTGGTTCGGTATTCACTAAGGAGGACACAAACAACCTTCCGGATATAAAAGGGGTCAGAGGATCTAATAAGAAGGAGGAACTGAGGGGAAATCCTCAGGAGAGGGGGAGTGGGGGGGGGGGGGGAAGAGGGGAGTGGGGGGGGGGGAGAAAGAGGAGAGGGG